>NW_023493694.1:257500-432500 GCF_013265735.2 Oncorhynchus mykiss
GACAGACATTCGGGCAGACACTAGACAGACGGGCAGACACTAGACAGACGGGCAGACACTAGACAGACAGACAGACAGACAGACAGACAGACAGACAGACAGACAGACAGACAGACAGACAGACAGACAGACAGGCAGGCAGACAGACAGACATTTGGGCAGACACTAGACAGACGGGCAGACACTAGACAGACAGACAGACAGACAGACAGACAGACAGACAGACAGGCAGGCAGACAGACATTTGGGCAGACACTAGACAGACAGACAGACAGGTAGGTTTCATCCTGGTTCCTCTTTAGGTTTCATAATGGTTCCTCTCTAGGTTTCATCCTGGTTCCTCTCTAGGTTTCATCCTGGTTCCTCTCTAGGTTTCATCCTGGTTCCTCTCTAGGTTTCGTCCTGATTTCATCCTGGTTCCTCTCTAGGTTTCATCCTGGTCCTCTCTAGGTTTCATCCTGGTTCCTCTCTAGGTTTCATAATGGTTCCTCTCTAGGTTTCATCCTGGTTCCTCTCTAGGTTTCATCCTGGTTCCTCTCTAGGTTTCATCCTGGTTCCTCTCTAGGTTTCGTCCTGGTTTCATCCTGGTTCCTCTATTGGTTTTATCCTGGTTCCTCTCTAGGTTTCATCCTGGTTCCTCTCTAGGTTTCATCCTGGTTCTTCTCTAGGTTTCATCCTGGTTCCTCTCTAGGTTTCATCCTGGTTCCTCTCTAGGTTTCATCCTGGTTCCTCTCTAGGTTTCATCCTGGTTCCTCTCTAGGTTTCATCCTGGTCCTCTCTAGGTTTCATCCTGGTTCCTATCTAGGTTACGTCCTGATTCCTCTCTAGGTTTCATCCTGATTCCTCTCTAGGTATCATCCTGGTTTCATCCTGATTCCTCTCTAGGTTTCGTCCTGGTTCCTCTCTAGGTTTCATCCTGGTTCCTCTCTAGGTTTCATCCTGGTTTCTCTCTAGGTTTCATCCTGGTTCCTCTCTAGGTTTCATCCTGGTTACCCTCTAGGTTTCATCCTGGTTCCTCTCTAGGTTTCATCCTGGTTCCTCTCTAGGTTTCGTCCTGGTTCCTCTCTAGGTTTCGTCCAGGTTTCTCTCTAGGTTTCATCCTGGTTTCTCTCTAGGTTTTGTCCTGGTTTTATCCTGGTTAACCTCTAGGTTTCGTCCTGGTTCCTCTCTAGGTTTCATCCTGGTTCCTCTCTAGGTTTCATCCTGGTTCCTCTCTAGGTTACGTCCTGGTTTCTCTCTAGGTTTCATCCTGGTTTCATCCTGGTTTCTCTCTAGGTTTCATCCTGGTTTCATCCTGGTTCCTCTCTAGGTTTCATCCTGGTTCCTCTCTAGATTTCATCCTGGTTCTTCTCTAGGTTTCATCCTGGTTCCTCTCTAGGTTTTGTCCTGGTTCCTCTCTAGGTTTCATCCTGATTCCTCTCTAGGTTTCATCATGGTTTCGTCCTGGTTACCCTCTAGGTTGCGTCGTGGTTCCTCTCTAGGTTTCGTCCTGGTTTCATCCTGGTTACACTCTATGTTTCGTCCTGGTTCCTCTCTAGGTTTCGTCCTGGTTCCTCTCTAGGTTTCGTCCTGGTTTCTCTCTAGGTTTCATCCTGGTTCCTCTCTAGGTTTCATCCTGGTTCCTCTCTAGGTTTCGTCCTGGTTTCTCTCTAGGTTTCATCCTGGTTCCTCTCTAGGTTTCATCCTGGTTCTTCTCTAGGTTTCATCCTGGTTTCGTCCTGTTTTCATCCTCGTTCCTCTCTGGGTTTCGTCCTGTTTCGTCCTGGTTCCTCTCTAGGTTTCGCCCTGGTTCCTCTATTCGTTTCATCTTGGTTCCTCTCTAGGTTTCATCCTGGTTCCTCTCTAGGTTTCATCCTGGTTCCTCTCTAGGTTTCGTCCTGGTTTCGTCCTGGTTCCTCTCTAGGTTTCATCCTGATTCCTCTCTAGGTTTCATCCTGGTTCCTCAATTGGTTTCATCCTGGTTCCTCTATTGGTTTCATCCTGGTTCCTCTCTAGGTTTCATCCTGGTTCCTCTCTAGGTTTCATCCTGGTTCCTCTCTAGGTTTCATCCTGGTTCCTCTCTAGGTTTCATCCTGGTTCCTCTCTAGGTTTCATCCTGTTTCCTCTTTAGGTTTCATCCTGGTTCCTCTCTAGGTTTTGTCCTGGTTCCTCTCTAGGTTTCATCCTGTTTCCTCTCTAGGTTTCATCCTGGTTCCTGGCTTTCTACATCTGCATTGCTTGCTCTTTGCTTCTTATTCCTGGCTGAAGTCTGTCTCTGCCAGGCCACCCAGTAGATTGAGAGTGATAGATGGATCTAGTCCTGAACTGAACCTTCATTCACTCCTCTATAATCCCTTCAACCCAGAACAACACTCCTCTATAATCCCTTCAACCCAGAACAACACTCCTCTATAATCCCTTCAACCCAGAACAACACTCCTCTCTAATCCCTTCAACCCAGAACAACACTCCTCTCTAATCCCTTCAACCCAGAACAACACTCCTCTCTAATCCCTTCAACCCAGAACAACACTCCTCTATAACCCAGAACAACACTCCTCTATAATCCTTTCACCCCAGAACAACACTCCTCTATAAACCCTTCAACACAGAACAACAGTCCTCTATAATCCCTTCAACCCAGAACAACAGTCCTCTATAATCCCTTCAACCCAGAACAACACTCCTCTCTAATCCCTTCAACCCAGAACAACACTCCTCTATAATCCCTTCAACCCAGAACAACACTCCTCTATAACCCAGAACAACTCTCCTCTATAATCCCTTCAACCCAGAACAACACTCCTCTATAATCCCTTCAACCCAGAACAACACTCCTCTCTAATCCCTTCAACCCAGAACAACACTCCTCTATAATCCCTTCAGCCCAGAACAACACTCCTCTATAACCCAGAACAACACTCCTCTATAATCCCTTCAACCCAGAACAACACTCCTCTATAATCCCTTCAACCCAGAACAACACTCCTCTATAATCCCTTCAACCCAGAACAACACTCCTCTATAACCCAGAACAACACTCCTCTATAACCCATAACAACACTCCTCTATAATCCCTTCAACCCAGAACAACACTCCTCTATAATCCCTTCAACCCAGAACAACACTCCTCTATAATTCCTTCAACCCAGAACAACACTCCTCTATAATCCCTTCAACCCAGAACAACACTCCTCTCTAATCCCTTCAACCCAGAACAACACTCCTCTATAATTCCTTCAACCCAGAACAACACTCCTCTATAATCCCTTCAACCAGAACAACACTCCTCTATAATCCCTTCAACCCAGAACAACTCTCCTCTATAATCCCTTCAACCCAGAACAACACTCCTCTATAATCCCTTCAACCCAGAACACTCCTCTATAATCCCTTCAGCCCAGAACAACACTCCTCTATAACCCAGAACAACACTCCTCTATAATCCCTTCAACCCAGAACAACACTCCTCTATAATCCCTTCAACCCAGAACAACACTCCTCTATAATCCCTTCAACCCAGAACAACACTCCTCTATAACCCAGAACAACACTCCTCTATAATCCCTTCAACCCAGAACAACACTCCTCTATAACCCAGAACAACTCTCCTCTATAATCCCTTCAACCCAGAACAACACTCCTCTATAATCCCTTCAACCCAGAACAACACTCCTCTCTAATCCCTTCAACCCAGAACAACACTCCTCTATAATCCCTTCAGCCCAGAACAACACTCCTCTATAACCCAGAACAACACTCCTCTATAATCCCTTCAACCCAGAACAACACTCCTCTATAATCCCTTCAACCCAGAACAACACTCCTCTATAATCCCTTCAACCCAGAACAACACTCCTCTATAACCCAGAACAACACTCCTCTATAACCCATAACAACACTCCTCTATAATCCCTTCAACCCAGAACAACACTCCTCTATAATCCCTTCAACCCAGAACAACACTCCTCTATAATTCCTTCAACCCAGAACAACTCTCCTCTATAATCCCTTCAACCCAGAACAACACTCCTCTCTAATCCCTTCAACCCAGAACAACACTCCTCTATAATTCCTTCAACCCAGAACAACACTCCTCTATAATCCCTTCAACCCAGAACAACACTCCTCTATAATCCCTTCAACCCAGAACAATACTCCTCTCGAATCCCTTCAACCCAGAACAACACTCCTCTATAATCCCTTCAACCCAGAACACTCCTCTATAATCCCTTCAGCCCAGAACAACACTCCTCTATAACCCAGAACAACACTCCTCTATAATCCCTTCAACCCAGAACAACACTCCTCTATAATCCCTTCAACCCAGAACAACACTCCTCTATAATCCCTTCAACCCAGAACAACACTCCTCTATAACCCAGAACAACACTCCTCTATAATCCCTTCAACCCAGAACAACACTCCTCTATAATCCCTTCAACCCAGAACAACACTCCTCTATAACCCAGAACAACACTCCTCTATAATCCCTTCAACCCAGAACAACACTACTCTATAATCCCTTCAACCCAGAACAACACTCCTCTATAATCCCTTCAACCCAGAACAACACTCCTCTATAATCCCTTCAACCCAGAACAACACTCCTCTCTAATCCCTTCAACCCAGAACAACACTCCTCTATAATCCCTTCAACCCAGAACAACACTCCTCTATAATCCCTTCAACCCAGAACAACACTCCTCTATAATCCCTTCAACCCAGAACAACACTCCTCTATAATCCCTTCAACCCAGAACAACACTACTCTATAATCCCTTCAACCCAGAACAACACTCCTCTATAATCCCTTCAACCCAGAACAACTCTCCTCTATAATCCCTTCAACCCAGAACAACACTCCTCTATAATCCCTTCAACCCAGAACAACACTCCTCTCTAATCCCTTCAACCCAGAACAACACTCCTCTATAATCCCTTCAACCCAGAACAACACTCCTCTATAATCCCTTCAACCCAGAACAACACTCCTCTATAATCCCTTCAACCCAGAACAACACTCCTCTATAATCCCTTCAACCCAGAACAACACTCCTCTATAATCCCTTCAACCCAGAACAACACTCCTCTATAATCCCTTCAACCCAGAACAACACTACTCTATAATCCCTTCAACCCAGAACAACACTCCTCTATAATCCCTTCAACCCAGAACAACACTACTCTATAATCCCTTCAACCCAGAACAACACTCCTCTATAATCCCTTCAACCCAGAACAACACTCCTCTATAATCCCTTCAACCCAGAACAACACTCCTCTATAATCCCTTCAACCCAGAACAACACTTCAAACAGACAAACCTCTACTGCTGTCTGACACTAAACACATTTCCCCTGTGTGGCAGAGAGAGAGAGAGGACAGCTTGTTTTGTTCCCTCTGCCCTCGTGTTGAGGAGTCCTGTCAGTCTTTAAGACGACTCCATCTATTACCCAGAGTTCATAGGGCCACTCTATCAGGGCCGGAGGAGATCTGTCTTAATAGGACAGCTGCATCATTACACACACACACACACACACACACACACACGCACACAAAGGAATGTCTTTCTTAAAATCAATACACAAGTATATATATATATTTTTAAACCTGCATATTTAATTAATATTGCCTGTTAACATCAATTTCTTTTAACTAAGGAAATGGTGTCACTTCTCTTGCGTTCAGTGCGACAAGAGTCAGGGTATATGCAGCAGTTTGGGCCGCCTGGCTCGTTGCCAACTGTGTGAAGACATTTATTCCTAACAAAGACCGTAATAAATTTTCCAGAATTGTACATAATCATGACATAACATTGAAGGCAATGTAACAGCAACATTTAGACTTAGGGATGCCACCCGTTAGATAATATGGAACCGGTCCGTATTTTTCACTGAAAGAATAAACCTTTTAGTTGTATTGCTAACTGCTAACTGCTAACTCAGTCTAGCTGCTGTCAGCTTTAATTGGCCGGCCTCTAACAGGCTGGCCTGGTTCCTCTCTGGCCCTGCATCCAGAAAACTATTAAACAGCCTCAAAGTGTCCCACAGCTCAGCCTCCTTCTGAGAACAGGCTCAACGTGTCCCGCAGCTCAGCCTCCTTCTGAGAACAGGCTCAAAGTGTCCCGCAGCTCAGCCTCCTTCTGAGAACAGGCTTCAACGTGTCCCGCAGCTCAGCCTCCTTCTGAGAACAGGCTCAAAGTGTCCCGCAGCTCAGCCTCCTTCTGAGAACAGGCTTCAACGTGTCCCGCAGCTCAGCCTCCTTCTGAGAACAGCCTCAACGTGTCCCGCAGCTCAGCCTCCTTCTGAGAACAGGCTCAAAGTGTCCCGCAGCTCAGCCTCCTTCTGAGAACAGGCTTCAACGTGTCCCGCAGCTCAGCCTCCTTCTGAGAACAGCCTCAACGTGTCCCGCAGCTCAGCCTCCTTCTGAGAACAGGCTTCAACGTGTCCCGCAGCTCAGCCTCCTTCTGAGAACAGCCTCAACGTGTCCCGCAGCTCAGCCTCCTTCTGGGAACAGGCTCAACGTGTCCCGCAGCTCAGCCTCCTTCTGAGAACAGCCTCAACGTGTCCCGCAGCTCAGCCTCCTTCTGAGAACAGTCTCAGTGTCCCACAGCTCAGCCTCCTTCTGAGAACAGGCTTCAACGTGTCCCACAGCTCAGCCTCCTTCTGAGAACAGGCTTCAACGTGTCCCACAGCTCAGCCTCCTTCTGAGAACAGGCTTCAACGTGTCCCGCAGCTCAGCCTCCTTCTGAGGACAGGCTTCAACGTGTCCCGCAGCTCAGCCTCCTTCTGAGGACAGGCTTCAACGTGTCCCGCAGCTCAGCCTCCTTCTGAGGACAGGCTTCAACGTGTCCCGCAGCTCAGCCTCCTTCTGAGGACAGGCTCAGTGTCCCGCAGCTCAGCCTCCTTCTGAGAACAGGCTTCAACGTGTCCCGCAGCTCAGCCTCCTTCTGAGAACAGGCTCAACGTGTTCCCGCAGCTCAGCCTCCTTCTGAGAACAGGCTCAAAGTGTTCCCGCAGCTCAGCGTCCTTCTGAGAACAGGCTCAAAGTGTCCCACAGCTCAGCCTCCTTCTGAGAACAGGCTTCAACGTGTCCCGCAGCTCAGCCTCCTTCTGAGAACAGGCTCAAAGTGTTCCCGCAGCTCAGCCTCCTTCTGAGAACAGGCTCAACGTGTCCCGCAGCTCAGCCTCATTCTGAGAACAGGCTCAAAGTGTTCCCGCAGCTCAGCCTCCTTCTGAGAACAGGCTCAAAGTGTCCCACAGCTCAGCCTCCTTCTGAGAACAGGCTCAAAGTGTCCCACAGCTCAGCCTCCTTCTGAGAACAGGCTCAACGTGTCCCGCAGCTCAGCCTCCTTCTGAGAACAGGCTTCAACGTGTCCCGCAGCTCAGCCTCCTTCTGAGAACAGGCTCAAAGTGTCCCGCAGCTCAGCCTCCTTCTGAGAACAGGCTCAACGTGTTCCCGCAGCTCAGCCTCCTTCTGAGAACAGGCTCAACGTGTTCCCGCAGCTCAGCCTCCTTCTGAGAACAGGCTCAACGTGTTCCCGCAGCTCAGCCTCCTTCTGAGAACAGGCTCAACGTGTCCCGCAGCTCAGCCTCCTTCTGAGAACAGGCTCAAAGTGTCCCACAGCTCAGCCTCCTTCTGAGAACAGGCTTCAACGTGTCCCGCAGCTCAGCCTCCTTCTGAGAACAGGCTCAACGTGTCCCACAGCTCAGCCTCCTTCTGAGAACAGGCTTCAACGTGTCCCGCAGCTCAGCCTCCTTCTGAGAACAGGCTCAACGTGTCCCACAGCTCAGCCTCCTTCTGAGAACAGGCTTCAACGTGTCCCGCAGCTCAGCCTCCTTCTGAGAACAGGCTCAAAGTGTCCCGCAGCTCAGCCTCCTTCTGCGAACAGACTCAAAGTGTCCCACAGCTCAGCCTCCTTCTGAGAACAGGCTCAAAGTGTCCCACAGCTCAGCCTCCTTCTGAGAACAGGCTTCAACGTGTCCCACAGCTCAGCCTCCTTCTGAGAACAGGCTCAAAGTGTTCCCGCAGCTCAGCCTCCTTCTGAGAACAGGCTCAACGTGTCCCGCAGCTCAGCCTCCTTCTGAGAACAGGCTTCAACGTGTCCCGCAGCTCAGCCTCCTTCTGAGAACATGCTTCAACGTGTCCCACAGCTCAGCCTCCTTCTGAGAACAGGCTCAAAGTGTCCCACAGCTCAGCCTCCTTCTGAGAACAGGCTCAACGTGTCCCACAGCTCAGCCTCCTTCTGAGAACAGGCTCAAAGTGTCCCACAGCTCAGCCTCCTTCTGAGAACAGGCTCAACGTGTCCCACAGCTCAGCCTCCTTCTGAGAACAGGCTCAACGTGTCCCACAGCTCAGCCTCCTTCTGAGAACAGGCTCAACGTGTCCCGCAGCTCAGCCTCCTTCTGAGAACAGGCTCAAAGTGTTCCCGCAGCTCAGCCTCCTTCTGAGAACAGGCTTCAACGTGTCCCGCAGCTCAGCCTCCTTCTGAGAACAGGCTTCAACGTGTCCCGCAGCTCAGCCTCCTTCTGAGAACAGGCTTCAACGTGTCCCGCAGCTCAGCCTCCTTCTGAGAACAGGCTCAAAGTGTCCCACAGCTCAGCCTCCTTCTGAGGACAGGCTCAAAGTGTCCCACAGCTCAGCCTCCTTCTGAGAACAGGCTCAAAGTGTTCCCGCAGCTCAGCCTCCTTCTGAGAACAGGCTCAAAGTGTCCCACAGCTCAGCCTCCTTCTGAGAACAGGCTCAAAGTGTCCCACAGCTCAGCCTCCTTCTGAGAACAGGCTCAAAGTGTCCCGCAGCTCAGCCTCCTTCTGAGAACAGGCTCAAAGTGTTCCCACAGCTCAGCCTCCTTCTGAGAACATGCCTCAAAGTGTCCCACAGCTCAGCCTCCTTCTGAGAACAGGCTCAAAGTGTTCCCGCAGCTCAGCCTCCTTCTGAGAACAGTCTCAGTGTCCCACAGCTCAGCCTCCTTCTGAGAACAGGCTCAAAGTGTCCCGCAGCTCAGCCTCATTCTGAGAACAGGCTCAAAGTGTCCCACAGCTCAGCCTCCTTCTGAGAACAGGCTCAAAGTGTCCCGCAGCTCAGCCTCATTCTGAGAACAGGCTCAAAGTGTTCCCGCAGCTCAGCCTCCTTCTGAGAACAGGCTCAAAGTGTTCCCGCAGCTCAGCCTCCTTCTCAAAACAGTCTCAGTGTCCCACAGCTCAGCCTCCTTCTGAGAACAGGCTCAACGTGTCCCACAGCTCAGCCTCCTTCTGAGAACAGGCTCAAAGTGTTCCCACAGCTCAGCCTCCTTCTGAGAACAGGCTCAACGTGTCCCGCAGCTCAGCCTCCTTCTGAGAACAGGCTCAAAGTGTCCCACAGCTCAGCCTCCTTCTGAGAACAGGCTCAAAGTGTCCCACAGCTCAGCCTCCTTCTGAGAACAGGCTCAAAGTGTCCCACAGCTCAGCTTCCTTCTGAGAACAGGCTCAAAGTGTCCCACAGCTCAGCCTCATTCTGAGAACAGGCTCAAAGTGTTCCCACAACTCGGCCTCCTTCTGAGAACAGGCTCAAAGTGTCCCACAGCTCAGCCTCCTTCTGAGAACAGTCTCAGTGTCCCACAGCTCAGCCTCCTTCTGAGAACAGACTCAACGTGTCCCACAGCTCAGCCTCCTTCTGAGAACAGGCTCAAAGTGTCCCACAGCTCAGCCTCCTTCTGGGAACAGGCTCAAAGCTCTCACTTGAATAGTGTAGGGAGGGGGAGGGAGGGAGGGGGAGAGAGAAATGTCATCATGTTTATTCAATCCTTCTCAGATTGTCAATTTAAAAGAATCCCTTAAACACATAGAAATCGGAGTCTAGTGAAAAAAGAGAGAGACTGGACAACAGACGTCCTGATCTGCATATCAATGTGGAGCCCCCTCCCCGGAACCCCCGACGCTCCAACAGAGAGAGAGAGACCCCCCCCCCCCCCCCCCCGTACCCCTGAAACTCCAACAGAGAGAGAGAGACCTCCCCCCCAGTGCCCATGTCACCGTCCCCAGTCGAAGACAAGGGTTTGATCCACAGAGAGCCCATCACCGTCCCCAGTCGAAGAAGAGGGTTTGATCCACAGAGAGCCCATCACAGTCCCCAGTCGAAGACGAGGGTTTGATCCACAGAGAGCCCATCACCGTCCCCAGTGGAAGACGAGGGTTTGATCCACAGAGAGCCCATCACCGTCCCCAGTCGAAGACGAGGGTTTGATCCACAGAGAGCCCATCACCGTCCCCAGTGGAAGACGAGGGTTTGATCCACAGAGAGCCCATCACCCTCCCCTGTGGAAGACAAGGGTTTGATCCACAGAGAGCCCATCACCCTCCCCTGTGGAAGACGAGGGTTTGATCCACAGAGAGCCCATCACCCTCCCCTGTCGAAGACAAGGGTTTGATCCACGGAGAGCCCATCACCCTCCCCTGTGGAAGATGAGGGTTTGATCCACAGAGAGCCCATCACCCTCCCCTGTGGAAGACAAGGGTTTGATCCACAGAGAGCCCATCACCGTCCCCTGTGGAAGACGAGGGTTTGATCCACAGAGAGCCCATCACCGTCCCCAGTGGAAGACAAGGGTTTGATCCACAGAGAGCCCATCACCGTCCCCTGTGGAAGACGAGGGTTTGATCCACAGAGAGCCCATCACCGTCCCCAGTGGAAGACAAGGGTTTGATCCACAGAGAGCCCATCACCGTCCCCAGTGGAAGACGAGGGTTTGATCCACAGAGAGCCCATCACCGTCCCCTGTGGAAGACAAGGGTTTGATCCACAGAGAGCCCATCACCGTCCCCAGTGGAAGACAAGGGTTTGATCCACAGAGAGCCCATCACCCTCCCCTGTGGAAGACGAGGGTTTGATCCACAGAGAGCCCATCACCCTCCCCTGTGGAAGACAAGGGTTTGATCCACAGAGAGCCCATCACCGTCCCCTGTGGAAGACAAGGGTTTGATCCACAGAGAGCCCATCACCGTCCCCAGTCGAAGACAAGGGTTTGATCCACAGAGAGCTTCACTTCCAAGAAAATGTATTTAATAAGAAGCTGGTAGAATCACATCAGACCAGACCAGGGTCCAATCAATCCCAGACAGAAATCAATTGGTGACGTCGGCTATCGATTAAGACCTCCTTTCTGTCCCCCTCACCCTTCAGCGGAAGCTAATGAAGTGAGATCTTTGGAAAAGCAGCCTCCCTGGTGTTGGGTCTGAGATAGACTGGCCTGGTACAGCAGCCTCCCTGGTGTTGGGTCTGAGATAGACTGGTCTGGTCCAGCAGCCTCCCTGGTGTTGGGTCTGAGATAGACTGGTCTGGTCCAGCAGCCTCCCTGGTGTTGGGTCTGAGATAGACTGGTCTGGTACAGCAGCCTCCCTGGTGTTTGGTCTGAGATAGACTGGCCTGGTACAGCAGCCTCCCTGGTGTTGGGTCTGAGATAGACTGGTCTGGTACAGCAGCCTCGAAGGTGTTGGGTCTGAGATAGACTGGTCTGGTACAGCAGCCTCCCTGGTGTTTGGTCTGAGATAGACTGGCCTGGTACAGCAGCCTCCCTGGTGTTGGGTCTGAGATAGACTGGTCTGGTACAGCAGCCTCCCTGGTGTTTGGTCTGAGATAGACTGGTCTGGTACAGCAGCCTCCCTGGTGTTGGGTCTGAGATAGACTGGTCTGGTACAGCAGCCTCCCTGGTGTTTGGTCTGAGATAGACTGGTCTGGTACAGCAGCCTCCCTGGTGTTTGGTCTGAGATAGACTGGTCTGGTACAGCAGCCTCCCTGGTGTTGGGTCTGAGATAGACTGGCCTGGATCATAGATACATCACAAATTGGTCTGGTCCTGTCCTGCCTGCCTGTCTGTCTCTCTCTCTCTGTCTGTAGCACTGATAACCACCAGGGAACAGGGGCTGTCCGGGGCCGGTTGGGGTCAGGGGGGGCCACAGGGTAAGTGTTCCGGGAACAGGGGCCGGTTGGGGACAGTAGGGGCCACAGGGTAAGTGTTCCGGGAACAGGGGCCGGTTGGGGACAGGGGGGGCCACAGGGTAAGTGTTCTGGGAACAGGGGCCGGTTGGGGTCAGGGGGGGCCACAGGGTAAGTGTTCCGGGAACAGGGGCCAGTGGGGGCCACAGGGTAAGTGTTCTGGAAACAGGGGCTGTCCGGGACCGGTTGTGGTCAGGGGGGGCCACAGGGTAAGTGTTCCGGGAACAGGGGCCGTCTGGGGCCGGCAGGGGACAGTGGGGGCCACAGGGTAAGTGTTCCGGGAACAGGGGCCGGCTGGGGCCAGTGGGGGCCACAGGGTAAGTGTTCCGGGAACAGGGGCCGGCTGGGGCCAGTGGGGGCCACAGGGTAAGTGTTCCGGGAACAGGGGCCGGCAGGGGACAGTGGGGGCCACAGGGTAAGTGTTCCGGGAACAGGGGCCGGCTGGGGCCAGTGGGGGCCACAGGGTAAGTGTTCTGGGAACAGGGGCCGTCTGGGGCCGGCAGGGGACAGTGGGGGCCACAGGGTAAGTGTTCTGGGAACAGGGGCCGTCCGGGGACAGTGGGGGCAACAGGGTAAGTGTTCCAGGAACAGGGGCCGGCTGGGGCCCACAGACCTGACTTCCTGATAGTTATTGTTTGTTCTGGGCTTCCAGAGAGAGAGAGAGAGAGCCGCTCCGATCAGGCGCTCCACACAGCAGCGTCTAGACAGTATTCATGACCCAGCTGTCTGGCTCAGACACACTGACACAGCCGGGAAGATGGAAAACTCGATTAGAATTAAAACATTTCCTCTGCTGCCTCTGCCTCTCTCTCCGTGTCCGTCTCTGACTAGTGTTCAGCCAGCAGCACAAATAAAGATGTCACTTTCATATGGTAATGAGAACGTTTTCAAAATAAAAGCCCACATTTCAAAACATTGCCAATGTGAATAGCTCATTCAAATAAAATATATGGTTGTAATTTATTACATTCTTTACCAAGAGGCAAAAGGCCTCCATTGGGGAGGGGCCTGGGATTTAAAAACAATGTTTCGGGACAAAACACACATCATGACAAGAGAGACACCACAACACTACATAAAGAGAGACCTAAAGACAACAACACAGTATGGCAGCAACAGTATTGGGCACAGACAACAGCACAAAGGGCAAGAAGGTAGAGACAACAATACATCACGCGAAGCAGCCAAGAAGGTAGAGACAACAATACATCACGCGAAGCAGCCAAGAAGGTAGAGACAACAATACATCACGCGAAGCAGCCAAGAAGGTAGAGACAACAATACATCACGCGAAGCAGCCAAGAAGGTAGAGACAACAATACATCACGCGAAGCAGCCAAGAAGGTAGAGACAACAATACATCACGCGAAGCAGCCAAGAAGGTAGAGACAACAATACATCACGCGAAGCAGCCAAGAAGGTAGAGACAACAATACATCACGCGAAGCAGCCAAGAAGGTAGAGACAACAATACATCACGCGAAGCAGCCAAGAAGGTAGAGACAACAATACATCACGCGAAGCAGCCAAGAAGGTAGAGACAACAATACATCACGCGAAGCAGCCAAGAAGGTAGAGACAACAATACATCACGCGAAGCAGCCAAGAAGGTAGAGACAACAATACATCACGCGAAGCAGCCAAGAAGGTAGAGACAACAATACATCACGCGAAGCAGCCAAGAAGGTAGAGACAACAATACATCACGCGAAGCAGCCACAACTGTCAGTCAGAGGGTCCATGATTGAGTCTTTGAATGAAGAGGTGGAGATAAAACTGTCCAGTTTGAATGTTTTGTTGCAGCTCGTTCCAGTCGCTAGCTGCAGCAAACTGAAAAGAGGAGCGACCCAGGGATGTGTTGGTTGCAGCTCGTTCCAGTCGCTAGCTGCAGCGAACTGAAAAGAGGAGTGACCCAGGGATGTGTGTGCTTTGGGGACCTTTAACAGAATGTGACTGGCAGAACAGGTTTTGTATGTGGAGGATGAGGGCTGCAGTAGATATCTCGGATAAGGAGGGAGTGAGCCCTAAGAGGGTTTTATAAATAAGCATCAACCAGTGGGTCTTGCGACGGGTATACAGAGATGACCAGTTTACAGGAGAGTATAGAGTGCAGTGATGTGTCCTATAAGGAGCATTGGTGGCAAATCTGATTGCAGAATGGTAAAGAACATCTAGCCGCTCGAGAGCACCCTTACCTGCCGATCTATAAATTATATCTCCGTAATCTAGTATGGTTAGGATGGTCATATGAATCAGGGTTAATTTGGCAGCTGGGGTGAAAGAGGAGCGTTTACGATAGAGGAAACCAAGTCTAGATTTAACTTTAGCCTGCAGCTATGATATGTGCTGAGAGAAGGACAGTGTATCATCTAGCCATACTCCCAAGTACTTGTGTGAGGTGACTACCTCAAGCTCTAAACCCTCAGAGGTAGTAACAACACCTTCTTCTTACCAAACCACATTACCTTTGTTTTGGAGGTGTTCAGAACAAGGTTAAGGGCAGAGAAAGCTTGTTGGACACTAAGAAAGCTTTGCTGTAGAGCGTTTAACACAACATCCGGGGAGGGGCCAGCTGAGTATAAGACTGTATCATCTGCATATAAATGGTTGAGACCTTCCTACTGCTTGAGCTATGTTGTTGACGTAAACTGAGAAGAGCGTGGGGCCTAGGATTGAGCCTTGGGGTACTCCCTTGGGGACAGGCAGTGGCTAAGACAGCAGATGTTCTGACTTCATACACTGCACTCTTTGAGAGAGGTAGTTAGCAAACCAGGCCAAAGACCCCTCAGAGACACCAATACTCCTTATCCGGCCCACAAGAATGGAATGGTCTACCGTATCAAAAGCTTTGGCCAAGTCAATAAAAATAGCAGCACAACATTGCTTAGAATTAAGGGCAATGGTGACATCATTGAGGACCTTTAAGGTTGCAGTGACACATCCATAACCTGAGCAGGAAACCAGATTGCATAGCAGAGAGAATACTATAGACATCAAGACCGTTTTTCCAACACTTCCAAGCACTGGGAACCTCCCCAGAGCGGAGAGATGGGTTAAACAGGTCAGAGACGGGTTAAACAGGTCAGAGACGGGTTAAACAGGTCAGAGACGGGTTAAACAGGTCAGAGACGGGTTAAACAGGTCAGAGACGGGTTAAACAGGTCAGAGATAGGTTAAACAGGTTAGAGACGGGTTAAACAGGTCAGAGACGGGTTAAACAGGTCAGAGACGGGTTAAACAGGTCAGAGATAGGTCTTGGCGATGATAGGAGCAGCAACCTTAAAGAAGAAAGGGTATAAACCATCTGATCCTGTGGATAGTACCAGGTCATTTAATGTTGCTAGATAGGTAGGACACAGTCCCCCTGCAAAAACGAACCGGTTCTGCTTAGCAGAGACCCTACTGAGTATGTTCCACCCCCCCCCCCCCCCCCCCCCCCCCCTTTAGCTGAGATATTGCGGCTGGCTTCCGGGTTAAGCGAGCAGTGTCTCAAGAGGCAATGCGGCTTGGCCGGTTCGTGTTTCAGAGGACGCACGGCCCTCGACCTTCCCTTCTCCCGAGTCCGTAGGGGAGTTGCAGTGATGGGACAAGACTGTAACGACCAATTGGAAATCAAGAAAATTGGGGAGAAAAAAGGGGTAAAAAGTACAACAGCAAAAAAATAAACAAAAGCACGTCGGCCTTCTTCACCTGCAGGACGTCCAGGTGGGGGCGCTGTGGAGTATTTCTGTCTCTAACGCCTTCTGATTGGCTGGGCCTGACTCCACAGTGAGTGGGCCTATGCCCTCCCAGGCCCACCCATGGCTGTGCCCCTGCCCTGTCATGTGACATCCATAGAATAGGTCCTAAGGAATTGATTTAATTTGACTGATTTCCTTATGAACTGTTTTTGTTCAGTATATATTTGTGTTTTATTAGAAGTGTATTTATTTAAATTTAGTTTTCAACATACAAGTATAAATAATATAACAAATAAAATACAGCAAATTATCCTCTCTCTCTGTCTCCCTGGCACTTCCTGTCCTTATCCCATCCTCCCTCTCCCTGGCACTTCCTGTCCTTATCCCATCCTCCCTCTCCCTGGCACTTCCTGTCCTTATCCCATCCTCCCTCTCCCTGGCACTTCCTGTCCTTATCCCATCCTCCCTCTCCCTGGCACTTCCTGTCCTTATCCCATCCTCCCTCTCCCTGGCACTTCCTGTCCTTATCCCATCCTCCCTCTCCCTGGCACTTCCTGTCCTTATCCCATCCTCCCTCTCCCTGGCACTTCCTGTCCTTATCCCATCCTCCCTCTCCCTGGCACTTCCTGTCCTTATCCCATCCTCCCTCTCCCTGGCACTTCCTGTCCTTATCCCATCCTCCCTCTCCCTGGCACTTCCTGTCCTTATCCCATCCTCCCTCTCCCTGGCACTTCCTGTCCTTATCCCATCCTCCCTCTCTACATCTCCTACTCCCTCTCCCTCCCACTCTGTGTCCCCAGCCAGTCTAACAGAGATGTGTCCATCACTCCCTCTCCCTCCCACTCTGTGTCCCCAGCCAGTCTAACAGAGATGTGTCCATCACTCCCTCTTCCTCCCACTCTGTGTCCCCAGCCAGTCTAACAGAGATGTGTCCATCACTCCCTCCCACTCTGTGTCCCCAGCCAGTCTAACAGAGATGTGTCCATCACTCCCTCCCACTCTGTGTCCCCAGCCAGTCTAACAGAGATGTGTCCATCACTCCCTCCCACTCTGTGTCCCCAGCCAGTCTAACAGAGATGTGTTCCAGCAATAGATCATTATAATCATTATATAGGCCTGTGATAATGGCAGCTGCCCGGCAGCAGACTCCTTCATTAACATTCACTCTCTAGACAGATAAATATTTTAAGTGCCCAGAGCTGGAGGACTTCCAATGGAGATGAGTGCCCACAATGCAGCAGGGGAGAGAGGATGTTGGGGAAAGTGAGAAAGAGAAAGGAGAAGAGAGGGAGGGAGGATAGTGGGGAAAGAGAGAAAGAGAAAGGAGAAGAGAGGGAGGGAGGATGGTGGGGAAAGAGAGAGTGAGGGAGAGAGGATGTTGGGGAAAGAGAGAGTGAGGGAGAGAGGATGTTGGGGAAAGAGAGAGAGGGAGAGAGGATGTTGGGGAGAGAGAGAAAGAGAAAGGAGAAGAGAGGGAGGGAGGATAGTGGGGAAAGAGAGAGTGAGGGAGAGAGGATGTTGGGGAAAGAGAGAGAGGGGGGATGGGAGACAAAGGAAAAGAGAGAGAAAGGAGAAGAGAGGGAGAGAGGATGTTGGGGAGAGAGAGCGAGGGAGAGAGGATGTTGGGGAAAGAGAGAGCGAGGGAGAGAGGATGTTGGGGAAAGAGCAAGAGAGGGGATGGGAGGATGTTGGGGAAAGAGAGAAAGGAGGAGAGAGGGAGAGAGGATGTTGGGGAAGAGAGAAAGGAGAAGAGAGGGAGGGAGGGAGGGAGGATGTTGGGGAGAGAAAGAGGGGGAAGATGTTGGGAAGAGAGAGAAAGAGAGAGAGAGAGAGAGGATGTTGGGGAAAGAGAGAAAGGTGAAGAGAGGGAGGGAGGATGTTGGGGAAAGAGAGAGAAAGGAGGAGAGAGGGAGAGAGGATCTTGGGGAAAGAGAGAGAAAGGAGGAGAGAGGGAGAAAGGATGTTGGGGAAAGAGAGAGAAAGGAGGAGAGAGGGAGAGAGGATGTTGGGGAAAGAGAGGGGGAGGATGTTGGGGAAAGAGAGAAAGGAAGAGAGAGGGAGGGAGGATGTTGGGGAAAGAGAGGGGGAGGATGTTGGGGAAAGAGAGAAAGGAGAAGAGAGGGAGGGAGGATGTTGGGGAAAGAGAGGGGGAGGATGTTGGGGAAAGAGAGAAAGGAAGAGAGAGGGAGGGAGGATGGTGGGGAAAGAGAGAGCGAGGGAGAGAGGATGTTGAGGAAAGAGAGAGAGAGGGGATGGGAGACAGAGCAAAAGAGAGAGAAAGGAGAAAAGAGGGAGAGAGGATGTTGGGGAAAGAGAGAGAAAGGAGGAGAGAGAGAGGGTGTTGGGGAAAGAGAGAAAGGAGAAGAGAGGGAGGGAGGATGTTGGGGAAAGAGAGGGGGAGGATGTTGGGGAAAGAGAGAAAGGAGGAGAGAGGGAGGGAGGATGGTGGGGAAAGAGAGAGCGAGGGAGAGAGGATGGTGGGGAAAGAGAGAGCGAGGGAGAGAGGATGTTGAGGAAAGAGAGAGAGAGGGGATGGGAGACAGAGGAAAAGAGAGAGAAAGGAGGAGAGAGGGAGAAAGGAGAAGAGAGGGAGGCAGGATGTTGGGGAAAGAGAGAGAAAGGAGAAGAGAGGGAGGGAGGATGGTGGGGAAAGAGAGAGAACACTGAAAAAGTAGCAACCGCCAAACAGCAGTGATCATTGGGGAGATGAGATGAAGGGTATGGAGGAGAGGAGAGGAGAGGAGGGGAGAAGAGGAGAGGAGGGGAGAAGAGGAGAGGAGAGGGGGGAGGAGAGGAGGGGAGAAGAGGACAGGAGAGGGGAGGAGAGGACAGAAGAGGAGAGGGTAAGAGAGGAGGCAGACACAGGAATGAAGGTGCTAAAAGTGCAGCTTACACCCCCTACCACCCAGCTACACCCCCTACCACTCAGCTACACCCCCTACCACCCAGCTACACCCCCCTACCACCCAGCTACACCCCCCTACCACCCAGCTACACCCCCTACCACCCAGCTACACCCCCCTACCACCCAGCTACACCCCCCTACCACCCAGCTACACCCCCCTACCACCCAGCTACACCCCCTACCACCCAGCTACAACCCCCTACCACCCAGCTACACCCCCCCTACCACCCAGCTACACCCCCCTACCACCCAGCTACACCCCCTACCACTCAGCTACACCCCCCTACCACCAGCTACACCCTCCTACCACTCAGCTACACCCCATTACCACACAGCTACACCCCCCTACCACCCAGCTACACCCCTCTACCACTCAGCTACACCCCCCTACCACCCAGCTACACCCCTCTACCACCCAGCTACACCCCTCTACCACTCAGCTACACCCCCCTACCACCCAGCTACACCCCCTACCACTCAGCTACACCCCCCTACCACTCAGCTACACCCCCCTACAACCCAGTGACACCCCCCAGCGACACCCCCCTACCACTCAGCTACACCCCCCCCCCCTACCACCCAGCTACACCCCCCCTACCATCCAGCGACACCCCCCTACCACCCAGCTACACCCCCCTACCACCCAGCTACACCCCCCTACCACCCAGCTACACCCCCTACGCTCTGTGGGGTGTGTTTGTGAACAGAGCCCCAGGACCAGCTTGCTTAGGGGACTCTTCTCCAGGTTCATCTCTCTGTAGGTGATGGCTTTGTTATGGAAGGTTTGTGAATCTCTTCCTTTTAGGTGGTTGTAGAATTTAACAGCTATTTTCTGGATTTTGATAATTAGCGGGTATCGGCCTAATTCTGCTCTGCATGCATTATTTGGTGTTTTACGTTGTACACGGAGGATATTTTTTGCAGAATTCTGCATGCAGCGGACCCCAGACCTCACAACCATAAAGGGCAATGGGTACTATGACTGATTCAAGTATTTTTTTAGCCAGATCCTAATATATATATATCTATATCTCATATCCAGATCCTAATATATATATATATATATATCTCATATCCAGATCCTAATATGTATATCTCATATCCAGATCCTAATATATATATATATATATATATCTCATATCCAGATCCTAATATGTATATCTCATATCCAGATCCTAATATATATATATATATATCTCATATCCAGATCCTAATATGTATATCTCATATCCAGATCCTAATATATATATATATATATATATCTCATATCCAGATCCTAATATGTATATCTCATATCCAGATCCTAATATATATATATATATATATATCTCATATCCAGATCCTAATATGTATATCTCATATCCAGATCCTAATATGTATATCTCATATCCAGATCCTAATATGTATATCTCATATCCAGATCCTAATATGTATATCTCATATCCAGATCCTAATATATATATATATATATATATATCTCATATCCATGCAGTAGTGTGGTGCAGTAGTCCAGTATTCAGGCCTCTCTCTCTCAATTTCAATTGAATTTAAAGGGCTTTATTGTCATGGGAAACATGTTAATGTTGCCAGAGCCAGTGAAATAGATCATAAACAAAAGTTAAATAAACCATAAAATGAACAGTAAACATTACACTCACAGAAGTTCCAAAAGAAAAAAGACATTTAAATGTCATATGTCTATATACAGTGTTGTAATGATGTGCAGATAGTTAAGGTACAAAAGGGAAAATAAATAAGCATAAATATGGGCTGTATTTGCAATACTGTTTGTTCTTCACTGGTTGCCCTTTTCTTGTGGCAACAGGTCACACATCTTGCTGCTGTGATGTCACACTGTGGTATTTCACCCAATAGATATGGGAGTTTATCAAAATCGGGTTTGTTTTTGAATTCTTTGTGGATCTGTGTAATCTGAGGGAAATGTGTGATGTCACACTGTGGTATTCCACCTGATCTCTCTGTGATGTCACACTGGTATTCCACCTGATCTCTCTGTGATGTCACACTGTGGTAATCCACCTGATCTCTCTGTGATGTCACACTGTGGTAATCCACCTGATCTCTCTGTGATGTCACACTGTGGTATTCCACCTGATCTCTCTGTGATGTCACAGTGTGGTATTCCACCTGATCTCTCTGTGATGTCACACTGTGGTATTCCACCTGATCTCTCTGTGATGTCACACTGTGGTATTCCACCTGATCTCTCTGTGATGTCACACTGTGGTATTCCACCTGATCTCTCTGTGATGTCACACTGTGGTATTTCACCCAGTAGATATGGGAGTTGCTTTGTGGATCTGTGTAATCTGAAAGAAATATATCATCTCCTAATGTGACTGACCCACTGAATGGTACTCAGACAGGCTCGTAATGTGACTGACCCACTGAATGGTACTCAGACAGGCTCCTAATGTGACTGACCAACTGAATGGTACTCAGACAGGCTCCTAATGTGACTGACCCACTGAATGGTACTCAGACAGGCTCCTAATGTGACTGACCCACTGAATGGTACTCAGACAGGCTCCTAATGTGACCGACCCACTGAATGGTACTCAGACAGGCTCCATCATCTCCTAATGTGACCGACCCACTGAATGGTACTCAGACAGGCTCCTAATGTGACTGACCCACTGAATGGTACTCAGACAGGCTCCTAATGTGACTGACCAACTGAATGGTACTCAGACAGGCTCCTAATGTGACTGACCCACTGAATGGTCACCCCTCATAGCCTGGTTCCTCTCTAGGTTTATAATCTCCACCCAGCACAGCCAGAAGAGGACTGGCCCACCCCTCATAGCCTGGTCCCTCTCTAGGTTTATAATCTACACCCCTCAGAGCCTGGTTCCTCTCTAGGTTTCTTCCTAGATTCCTGCCTTTTTCTCAGGAGTTTTTCCTAGCCACTGTGCTTATACAGCTGCATTGCTTGCTGTTTGGGGTTTTAGGCTGGGATTCTGTATAGCAGTTTGTGACATCGGCTTAAAAGGACTTTATAAATGATTGATTGAATACCAAAATGTAAAACTAAAATGTCCTGGACGGGTGGGAGCAGGATGTGACTGTAGACAGACAGGATGTGACTGTAGACAGACAGGATGTGACTGTAGACAGGCAGGATGTGACTGTGGACGGGCAGGGTGTGACTGTAGACAGGATGTGACTGTAGACAGGCAGGATGTGACTGTAGACGGGCAGGATGTGACTGTAGACGGGCAGGACGTGACTGTAGACAGGCAGGATGTGACTGTAGACAGGCAGGATGTGACTGTAGACAGGCAGGATGTGACTGGAGACAGGCAGGATGTGACTGTGGACAGGCAGGATGTCTGGATATCCAGATCCTAATATATATATATATATATATATATATATCTCATATCCATGCAGTAGTGTGGTGCAGTAGTCCAGTATTCAGGCCTCTCTCTCTCAATTTCAATTGAATTTAAAGGGCTTTATTGTCATGGGAAACATGTTAACGTTGCCAGAGCCAGTGAAATAGATCATAAACAAAAGTTAAATAAACCATAAAAATGAACAGTAAATATTACACTCACAGAAGTTCCAGAAGAATAAAGACATTTAAATGTCATATTATGTCTTTATACAGTGTTGTAATGATGTGCAAATAGTTCAAGTACAAAAGGGAAAATAAATCAGCATAAATATGGGTTGTATTTACAATACTGTTTGTTTTTCACTGGTTGCCCTTTTCTTGTGGCAACAGGTCACACATCTTGCTGCTGTGATGTCACACTGTGGTATTCCACCTGATCTCTCTGTGATGTCACACTGTGGTATTCCACCTGATCTCTCTGTGATGTCACACTGTGGTAATCCACCTGATCTCTCTGTGATGTCACACTGTGGTAATCCACCTGATCTCTCTGTGATGTCACACTGTGGTATTCCACCTGATCTCTCTGTGATGTCACACTGTGGTATTCCACCTGATCTCTCTGTGATGTCACACTGTGGTATTCCACCTGATCTCTCTGTGATGTCACACTGTGGTATTCCACCTGATCTCTCTGTGATGTCACACTGTGGTATTCCACCAGATCTCTCTGTGATGTCACACTGTGGTATTCCACCTGATCTCTCTGTGATGTCACACTGTGGTATTCCACCTGATCTCTCTGTGATGTCACACTGTGATATTCCACCTGATCGCTCTGTGATGTCACACTGTGGTATTTCACCCAGTAGATATGGGAGTTGCTTTGTGGATCTGTGTAATCTGAAGGAAATATATCATCTCCTAATGTGACCGACCCACTGAATGGTACTCAGACAGGCTCCTAATGTGACCGACCCACTGAATGGTACTCAGACAGGCTCCTAATGTGACTGACCAACTGAATGGTACTCAGACAGGCTCCTAATGTGACCGACCCACTGAATGGTACTCAGACAGGCTCCTAATGTGACTGACCCACTGAATGGTACTCAGACAGGCTCCTAATGTGACTGACCCACTGAATGGTACTCAGACAGGCTCCTAATGTGACTGACCAACTGAATGGTACTCAGACAGGCTCCTAATGTGACTGACCAACTGAATGGTACTCAGACAGGCTCCTAATGTGACTGACCAACTGAATGGTACTCAGACAGGCTCCTAATGTGACTGACCAACTGAATGGTACTCAGACAGGCTCCTAATGTGACTGACCCACTGAATGGTACTCAGACAGGCTCCTAATGTGACCGACCCACTGAATGGTACTCAGACAGGCTCCATCATCTCCTAATGTGACCGACCCACTGAATGGTACTCAGACAGGCTCCATCATCTCCTAATGTGACCGACCCACTGAATGGTACTCAGACAGGCTCCTAATGTGACTGACCAACTGAATGGTACTCAGACAGGCTCCTAATGTGACCGACCCACTGAATGGTACTCAGACAGGCTCCATCATCTCCTAATGTGACAGACCCACTGAATGGTACTCAGACAGGCTCCTAATGTGGTTTCAGCGTTGTTGTGGACACACAGAGTCATATCCCTGGACTTAGTCCATATTTTATTGTATTACAGCCTGAGTTCCATTCTTGGCCATGTTCTGTTATAATCTCCACCCGGCACAGCCAGAAGAAGACTGGCCACCCCTCATAGCCTGGTTCCTCTCTAGGTTTATAATCTCCACCCGGCACAGCCAGAAGAGGACTGGCCACCCCTCATAGCATGGTTCCTCTCTAGGTTTATAATCTCCACCCCTCATAGCCTGGTTCCTCTCTAGGTTTATAATCTCCACCCGGCACAGCCAGAAGAGGACTGGCCACCCCTCATAGCCTGGTTCCTCTCTAGGTTTATAATCTCCACCCGGCACAGCCAGAAGATGACTGGCCACCCCTCATAGCATGGTTCCTCTCTAGGTTTATAATCTCCACCCCTCATAGCCTGGTTCCTCTCTAGGTTTCTAATCTCCACCCGGCACAGCCAGAAGAGGACTGGCCACCCCTCATAGCCTGGTTCCTCTCTAGGTTTATAATCTCCACCCCAGCACAGCCAGAAGAGGACTGGCCCACCCCTCATAGCCTGGTTCCTCTCTAGGTTTATAATATACACCCCTCAGAGCCTGGTTCCTCTCTAGGTTTATAATCTCCACCCGGCACAGCCAGAAGAGGACTGGCCACCCCTCATAGCCTGGTTCCTCTCTAGGTTTATAATCTCCACCCCAGCACAGCCAGAAGAGGACTGGCCACCCCTCATAGCCTGGTTCCTCTCTAGGTTTATAATCTCCACCCCAGCACAGCCAGAAGAGGACTGGCCCACCCCTCAGAGCCTGGTTCCTCTCTAGGTTTCTTCCTAGATTCCTGCCTTTTTCTCAGGAGTTTTTCCTAGCCACTGTGCTTATACAGCTGCATTGCTTGCTGTTTGGGGTTTTAGGCTGGGATTCTGTATAGCAGTTTGTGACATCGGCTTAAAAGGACTTTATAAATGATTGATTGAATACCAAAATGTAAAACTAAAATGTCCTGGACGGGTGGGAGCAGGATGGCAGGATGTGACTGTAGACAGACAGGATGTGACTGTAGACGGACAGGATGTGACTGTAGACGGGCAGGATGTGACTGTAGACGGGCAGGATGTGACTGTAGACGGGCAGGATGTGACTGTAGACGGGCATGATGTGACTGTAGACGGGCATGATGTGACTGTAGACGGGCAGGATGTGACTGTAGACGGGCAGGATGTGACTGTAGACGGGCAGGATGTGACTGTAGACGGGCAGGATGTGACTGTAGACGGGCAGGATGTGACTGTAGACGGGCAGGATGTGACTGTAGACGGGCAGGATGTGACTGTAGACGGGCAGGATGTGACTGTAGACGGGCAGGATGTGACTGTAGACGGGCAGGATGTGACTGTAGACGGGCAGGATGTGACTGTAGACGGGCAGGATGTGACTGTAGACGGGCAGGATGTGACTGTAGACGGGCAGGATGTGACTGTAGACGGGCAGGATGTGACTGTAGACGGGCAGGATGTGACTGTAGACGGGCAGGATGTGACTGTAGACGGGCAGGATGTGACTGTAGACGGGCAGGATGTGACTGTAGACGGGCAGGATGTGACTGTAGACGGGCAGGATGTGACTGTAGACGGGCAGGATGTGACTGTAGACGGGCAGGATGTGACTGTAGACGGGCAGGATGTGACTGTAGACGGGCAGGATGTGACTGTAGACGGGCAGGATGTGACTGTAGACGGGCAGGATGTGACTGTAGACGGGCAGGATGTGACTGTAGACGGGCAGGATGTGACTGTAGACGGGCAGGATGTGACTGTAGACGGGCAGGATGTGACTGTAGACGGGCAGGATGTGACTGTAGACGGGCAGGATGTGACTGTAGACGGGCAGGATGTGACTGTAGACGGGCAGGATGTGACTGTAGACGGGCAGGATGTGACTGTAGACGGGCAGGATGTGACTGTAGACGGGCAGGATGTGACTGTAGACGGGCAGGATGTGACTGTAGACGGGCAGGATGTGACTGTAGACGGGCAGGATGTGACTGTAGACGGGCAGGATGTGACTGTAGACGGGCAGGATGTGACTGTAGACGGGCAGGATGTGACTGTAGACGGGCAGGATGTGACTGTAGACGGGCAGGATGTGACTGTAGACGGGCAGGATGTGACTGTAGACGGGCAGGATGTGACTGTAGACGGGCAGGATGTGACTGTAGACGGGCAGGATGTGACTGTAGACGGGCAGGATGTGACTGTAGACGGGCAGGATGTGACTGTAGACGGACAGGATGTGACTGTAGACGGACAGGATGTGACTGTAGACGGGCAGGATGTGACTGTAGACGGGCAGGATGTGACTGTAGACGGGCAGGATGTGACTGTAGACAGGCAGGATGTGACTGTAGACAGGCAGGATGTGACTGTAGACAGACAGGATGTGACTGTAGACAGGCAGGATGTGACTGTAGACAGGCAGGATGTGACTGTAGACAGACAGGATGTGACTGTAGACAGGCAGGATGTGACTGTAGACAGGCAGGATGTGACTGTAGACAGGCAGGATGTGACTGTAGACAGGCAGGATGTGACTGTAGACAGGCAGGATGTGACTGTAGACAGGCAGGATGTGACTGTAGACGGGCAGGATGTGACTGTAGACGGGCAGGATGTGACTGTAGACGGGCAGGATGTGACTGTAGACGGGCAGGATGTGACTGTAGACGGGCAGGATGTGACTGTAGACAGGCAGGATGTGACTGTAGACGGACAGGATGTGACTGTAGACGGGCAGGATGTGACTGTAGACGGGCAGGATGTGACTGTAGACGGGCAGGATGTGACTGTAGACGGGCAGGATGTGACTGTAGACGGGCAGGATGTGACTGTAGACGGGCAGGATGTGACTGTAGACGGGCAGGATGTGACTGTAGACGGGCAGGATGTGACTGTAGACGGGCAGGATGTGACTGTAGACGGGCAGGATGTGACTGTAGACGGGCAGGATGTGACTGTAGACGGGCAGGATGTGACTGTAGACGGGCAGGATGTGACTGTAGACGGGCAGGATGTGACTGTAGACGGGCAGGATGTGACTGTAGACGGGCAGGATGTGACTGTAGACGGGCAGGATGTGACTGTAGACGGGCAGGATGTGACTGTAGACGGGCAGGATGTGACTGTAGACGGGCAGGATGTGACTGTAGACGGGCAGGATGTGACTGTAGACAGACAGGATGTGACTGTAGACAGGCAGGATGTGACTGTAGACAGGCAGGATGTGACTGTAGACAGGCAGGATGTGACTGTAGACAGGCAGGATGTGACTGTAGACAGACAGGATGTGACTGTAGACAGACAGGATGTGACTGTAGACAGACAGGATGTGACTGTAGACAGACAGGATGTGACTGTAGACAGACAGGATGTGACTGTAGACAGACAGGATGTGACTGTAGACAGACAGGATGTGACTGTAGACAGACAGGATGTGACTGTAGACAGACAGGATGTGACTGTAGACAGACAGGATGTGACTGTAGACCGGCAGGATGTGACTGTAGACAGGCAGGATGTGACTGTAGACAGACAGGATGTGACTGTAGACAGACAGGATGTGACTGTAGACAGGCAGGATGTGACTGTAGACAGGCAGGATGTGACTGTAGACAGGCAGGATGTGACTGTAGACAGGCAGGATGTGACTGTAGACAGGCAGGATGTGACTGTAGACAGGCAGGATGTGACTGTAGACAGGCAGGATGTGACTGTAGACAGGCAGGATGTGACTGTAGACAGGCAGGATGTGACTGTAGACAGGCAGGATGTGACTGTAGACAGGCAGGATGTGACTGTAGACAGACACACTGAATGGTTCTCAGACAGGCAGGGTGTGACTGTGGACGGGCAGGATGTGATTGTAGACAGACACACTGAATGGTTCTCAGACAGGCAGGGTGTGACTGTGGACGGGCAGGATGTGACTGTAGACGGGCAGGATGTGACTGTAGACGGGCAGGATGTGACTGTAGACGGGCAGGATGTGACTGTAGACGGGCAGGATGTGACTGTAGACGGGCAGGATGTGACTGTAGACGGGCAGGATGTGACTGTAGACGGGCAGGATGTGACTGTAGACGGGCAGGATGTGACTGTAGACGGGCAGGATGTGACTGTAGACGGGCAGGATGTGACTGTAGACGGACAGGATGTGACTGTAGACAGACAGGATGTGACTGTAGACAGACTGCATCATTGTTCAATGTGAGGAGGGAGACAGACCTTCCACCGGAGACTCACATTGAAGTGGAGAGTTTCACAGCCCCCGCCTCTCCTCCCACCCCACAGCTGTTTGTACATTTCTGCCTAGCGTCTCCCATGGCGATGGTGGAGTGTGAGACTGGATGTCTGAGCTCACCTTCCAACCAATCAATGAGCAGAGCAGCAGGGTAACCGTCGTTGCCTGTCTAACACAGCTCCTGAGAGTGGGGGACACCTCACCAGCCTGAGACAGGACTCACTGCAGCTGCAGAGTGGAATAGTGTCCTGCTCCGACTCCGCATAACCAGCACAGGGCCAGCTGCAGAGTGGAACAGTGTCCTGCTCCGACTCCGCATAACCAGCACAGGGCCAGCTGCAGAGTGGAACAGTGTCCTGCTCCGACTCCGCATAACCAGCACAGGGCCAGCTGCAGAGTGGAACAGTGTCCTCCTCCGACTCCGCATAACCAGCACAGGGCCAGCTGCAGAGTGGAAAAGTGTCCTCCTCCGACTCCGCATAACCAGCACAGGGCCAGCTGCAGAGTGGAACAGTGTCCTGCTCCGACTCCGCATAACCAGCACAGGGCCAGCTGCAGAGTGGAACAGTGTCCTGCTCCGACTCCGCATAACCAGCACAGGGCCAGCTGCAGAGTGGAACAGTGTCCTCCTCCGACTCCGCATAACCAGCACAGGGCCAGCTGCAGAGTGGAACAGTGTCCTCCTCCGACTCCGCATAACCAGCACAGGGCCAGCTGCAGAGTGGAACAGTGTCCTCCTCCGACTCCGCATAACCAGCACAGGGCCAGCTGCAGAGTGGAACAGTGTCCTGCTCCGACTCCGCATAACCAGCACAGGGCCAGCTGCAGAGTGGAACAGTGTCCTGCTCTGACTCCGCCTAACCAGCACAGGGCCAGCTGCAGAGTGGAACAGTGTCCTGCTCTGACTCCTGATGTGGTCAGGGTGATGTGGTCAGGGTGATGTGGTCAGGGTGATGTGGTCAGGGTGATGTGACATGTGGTCAGGGTGACGTGACATGTGGTCAGGGTGACATGTGGTCAGGGTGATGTGGTCAGGGTGATGTGGTCAGGGTGATGTGGTCAGGGTGATGTGGTCAGGGTGATGTGGTCAGGGTGATGTGGTCAGGGTGATGTGGTCAGGGTGATGTGGCCAGGGTGATGTGGCCAGGGTGATGTGGTCAGGGTGATGTGGCCAGGGTGATGTGGTCAGGGTGATGTGGCCAGGGTGATGTGGTCAGGGTGATGTGGTCAGGGCGATGTGGTCAGGGTGATGTGACATGTGGTCAGAGTGATGTGGTCAGGGTGATATGACATGTGGTCAGGGTGATGTGATCAGGGTGATGTGGCATGTGGTCAGGGTGATGTGGTCAGGGTGATGTGGCATGTGGTCAGGGTGATGTGGTCAGGGTGATGTGACATGTGGTCAGGGTGATGTGGTCAGGGTGATGTGACATGTGGTCAGGGTGATGTGGCATGTGGTCAGAGTGATGTGGCATGTGGTCAGGGTGATGCGGTCAGGGTGATGCGGTCAGGGTGATGCGGTCAGGGTGATGCGGTCAGGGTGATGCGGTCAGGGTGATGTGGCATGTGGTCAGGGTGATGTGACATGTGGTCAGGGTGATGTGGTCAGGTTGATCTGGTCAGGTTGATGTGGTCAGGGTGATGTGGCATGTGGTCAGGGTGATGTGACATGTGGTCAGGTTGATGTGGTCAGGGTGATGTGATATGTGGTCAGGTTGATGTGGTCAGGGTGATGTGACATGTGGTCAGGGTGATGTGGTCAGGGTGATGTGACATGTGGTTAGGGTGATGTGGTCAGGGTGATGTGACATGTGGTCAGGGTGATGTGGTCAGGGTGATATGACATGTGGTCATGGTGATGTGGTCAGGGTGATGTGACATGTGGTCAGGGTGATGTGGTCAGGGTGATGTGACATGTGGTCAGGGTGATGTGGCATGTGGTCAGGGTGATGTGGTCAGGGTGATGTGGCCAGGTTGATGTGTTCAGGGTGATGTGACATGTGGTCAGGTTGATGTGACATGCGGTCAGGGTGATGTGACATGCGGTCAGGGTGATGTGATAAGTCGGGGTGATGCGGTCGGGGTGATGCGGTCAGGGTGATGCGGTCAGGGTGATGTTACCGACCTTTAAACCCTCACAACGTGTTGACACCAACTATAAAACAAGGCTTGTGATAGACAAGGAAGTCTCATGCAGATGAAGATGGCTGACTGTTGTGTTCAGTACAAGCTGAGTCCCGGTACGGGGGGCGGGGTGATGTAACAGCCCAGTCAGCCAAGCAGAGTCCTGGTACTGGGGGGGATGATGTAAAATCCAGGCAGAAGAGAGACTGTTCACACTACATTTCATCTGCCAAAGCAGAGAGAACAAAACAGCACTCAAAATGGTAATGAATGTGGTGGAGCTGCTTACAAACAGGGGAACAAGGTAGTGTAGCAGACTGGGCTGAGGGGTAGTCTAGCAGACTGGGCTGTGGGGTAGTCTAGCAGACTGGGCTGTGGGGTAGTCTAGCAGACTGGGCTGTGGGGTAGTCTAGCAGACTGGGGGTAGTCTAGCAGACTGGGGGTAGTCTAGCAGACTGGGGGTAGTCTAGCAGACTGGGGGTAGTCTAGCAGACTGGGGGTAGTCTAGCAGACTGGGGGTAGTCTAGCAGACTGGGCTGAGGGGTAGTCTAGCAGACTGGGCTGTGGGGTAGTCTAGCAGACTGGGCTGAGGGGTAGTCTAGCAGACTGGGCTGTGGGGTAGTCTAGCAGACTGGGCTGTGGGGTAGTCTAGCAGACTGGGCTGTGGGGTAGTCTAGCAGACTGGGGGTAGTCTAGCAGACTGGGGGTAGTCTAGCAGACTGAGGGTAGTCTAGCAGACTGGGGGTAGTCTAGCAGACTGGGGGTAGTCTAGCAGACTGGGGGTAGTCTAGCAGACTGGGCTGTGGGGTAGTCTAGCAGACTGGGCTGTGGGGTAGTCTAGCAGACTGGGCTGTGGGGTAGTCTAGCAGACTGGGCTGTGGGGTAGTCTAGCAGACTGGGCTGTGGGGTAGTCTAGCAGACTGGGCTGTGGGGTAGTCTAGCAGACTGGGCTGAGGGGTAGTCTAGCAGACTGGGCTGTGGGGTAGTCTAGCAGACTGGGCTGTGGGGTAGTCTAGCAGACTGGGCTGTGGGGTAGTCTAGCAGACTGGGCTGTGGGGTAGTCTAGCAGACTGGGCTGTGGGGTAGTCTAGCAGACTGGGCTGTGGGGTAGTCTAGCAGACTGGGCTGAGGGGTAGTCTAGCAGATTAGGTAGTCTAGCAGACTGGGCTGAGGGGTAGTCTAGCAGACTGGGCTGTTGGGTAGTCTAGCAGACTGGGCTGTGGGGTAGTCTAGCAGACTGGGCTGTGGGGTAGTCTAGCAGACTGGGCTGTGGGGTAGTCTAGCAGACTGGGCTGTGGGGTAGTCTAGCAGACTGGGCTGTGGGGTAGTCTAGCAGACTGGGCTGTGGGGTAGTCTAGCAGACTGGGCTGTGGGGTAGTCTAGCAGACTGGGCTGTGGGGTAGTCTAGCAGACTGGGCTGTGGGGTAGTCTAGCAGACTGGGCTGTGGGGTAGTCTAGCAGACTGGGCTGTGGGGTAGTCTAGCAGACTGGGCTGTTGGGTAGTCTAGCAGACTGGGCTGTTGGGTAGTCTAGCAGACTGGGCTGTTGGGTAGTCTAGCAGACTGGGCTGTGGGGTAGTCTAGCAGACTGGGCTGTGGGGTAGTCTAGCAGACTGGGCTGTGGGGTAGTCTAGCAGACTGGGCTGTGGGGTAGTCTAGCAGACTGGGCTGTGGGGTAGTCTAGCAGACTGGGCTGAGGGGTAGTCTAGCAGACTGGGCTGTGGGGTAGTCTAGCAGACTGGGCTGTGGGGTAGTCTAGCAGACTGGGCTGAGGGGTAGTCTAGCAGACTGGGCTGAGGGGTAGTCTAGCAGACTGGGCTGTGGGGTAGTCTAGCAGACTGGGGGTAGTCTAGCAGACTGGGGGTAGTCTAGCAGACTGGGCTGTGGGGTAGTCTAGCAGACTGGGCTGTGGGGTAGTCTAGCAGACTGGGCTGAGGGGTAGTCTAGCAGACTGGGCTGAGGGGTAGTCTAGCAGACTGGGCTGTGGGGTAGTCTAGCAGACTGGGCTGTGGGGTAGTCTAGCAGACTGGGCTGTGGGGTAGTCTAGCAGACTGGGCTGTGGGGTAGTCTAGCAGACTGGGCTGTGGGGTAGTCTAGCAGACTGGGCTGTGGGGTAGTCTAGCAGACTGGGCTGTGGGGTAGTCTAGCAGACTGGACTGAGGGGTAGTCTAGCAGACTGGGCTGTGGGGTAGTCTAGCAGACTGGGCTGTGGGGTAGTCTAGCAGACTGGGCTGTGGGGTAGTCTAGCAGACTGGGCTGAGGGGTAGTCTAGCAGACTGGGCTGAGGGGTAGTCTAGCAGACTGGGCTGTTGGGTAGTCTAGCAGACTGGGCTGTTGGGTAGTCTAGCAGACTGGGCTGTTGGGTAGTCTAGCAGACTGGGCTGTTGGGTAGTCTAGCAGACTGGGCTGTGGGGTAGTCTAGCAGACTGGGCTGTGGGGTAGTCTAGCAGACTGGGCTGTGGGGTAGTCTAGCAGACTGGGCTGAGGGGTAGTCTAGCAGACTGGGCTGAGGGGTAGTCTAGCAGACTGGGCTGAGGGGTAGTCTAGCAGACTGGGCTGTGGGGTGGTCTTGGCCCCAGTGCGGGGGCTTGTCTTGGCCCCAGCTAGCTACAGAGCAGGGGGCTGGTCGAGGCGTCAGCTAGCTACAGAGCAGGGGGCTGGTCGAGGCGTCAGCTAGCTACAGAGCAGGGGGCTGGTCGAGGCGTCAGCTAGCTACAGAGCAGGGGGCTGGTCGAGGCGTCAGCTAGCTACAGAGCGGGGGGCTGGTCGAGGCGTCAGCTAGCTACAGAGCGGGGGGCTGGTCGAGGCGTCAGCTAGCTACAGAGCGGGGGCTGGTCGTGGCCCCAGCTAGCTACAGAGCGGGGGCTGGTGGTGGCCCCCAGCTAGCTACAGAGCGGGGGCTGGTCGTGGCCCCCAGCTAGCTACAGAGCGGGGGCTGGTCGTGGCCCCCAGCTAGCTACAGAGCGGGGGCTGGTCGTGGCCCCCAGCTAGCTACAGAGCGGGGGCTGGTCGTGGCCCCCAGCTAGCTACAGAGCGGGGGCTGGTCGTGGCCCCCAGCTAGCTACAGAGCGGGGGCTGGTCGTGGCCCCCAGCTAGCTACGGAGCGGGGGCTGGTCGTGGCCCCCAGCTAGCTACAGAGCGGGGGCTGGTCGTGGCCCCCAGCTAGCTACGGAGCGGGGCTGGTCGTGGCCCCCAGCTAGCTACAGAGCGGGGGCTGGTCGTGGCCCCCAGCTAGCTACAGAGCGGGGGGGCTGGTTGAGGCGTCAGCTAGCTACAGAGCGGGGGGCTGGTCGAGGCGTCAGCTAGCCACAGAGCGGGGCCAGGGAGAAGCAGTCTGAGGTGATCACGACAGCCAAGTGTTGGACAGAGTTCCCTGTCTGATATCACATGGAAACAGCCCTATGGGCACAGGTCTAAAGTAGTACACTATATAGGGAATAGGGTTCCATTTGGGCCTGGTCTAAACTAGTGCACTATATAGGGGATTGGGTGGGTTCTGGTCTATAGTAGTGCACTATATAGGGAATAGGGTGGGTTCTGGTCTATAGTAGTGCACTATATAGGGAATAGGGTTCCATTGGGTCCTGGTATAAAGTTGTGCACTAAATTGGGAATAGGGTGAGTCCTGGTCTAAAGTAGTGCACTAAATTGGGAAGAGGGTTCTGGGTTCCATTTGGGACACTGCCTGTCCTCTCCCCGTAGAGGGCTCAGCGCTGCTCACGGTGCCGCCTGGCGTGGCAGTAAGTCTGGCTGTTGCATTAAATATCAGCAGCCGTCCAGCTGACTAGACTACAGGAGCAGACTGGTGATTAACTGTACTGTTCACAGCTATAGTCAGAGAGAAGACTGGCGGGATGATTGTTTGAGTCTATTGAACCAAATGTACCAATCTGAATGATGTACCAATGACAGGGCTCCTGACTGTGGTGGGTCCATAAAGAAAGAACATTCCCACAACACAACACGATCCTATTTAATAGCTGTGGGCCTCATGTGTGAAGGGAGGTGATGGACACAGCGCGACAAGTTCATGGTTGAATCAGACACGTCACGCAACATCCAGTGTAAGACGTCACATGACAGAGGTACTCAACTCACAAGGTCAATCAATAATAATAAATATTTAGGTTTCATAGAAATGGAATTTATATTTTCAAACTGACGCTACAGACATGGACAATGTGCATTATTATTATTCAATGGAGCGTTGCTATTTGCACGAGATCGCTGAGCTCGCTGGCTGTATATTATCACCCTCCATACTGGCAAATGGCCTGCTACAGTAGTTCCACACAATCCCACAGAGGCTATCCGGTGTATCTGGAACAGTTGTTCAAGTACTATGTGAATTTAACCAGGTTCATGTATTCATTTTTGTATTCGAAAATCATTTTGATGCACTGAGAGAGAAAGAGGCGACGATTCTCAGAACAGATGTGGCTCTACAAATGTTTTATTTCCTTTTGGATGCAGAGTCAGTTCTGCTTGATTAAAACGACCTGATCTCCAAAGTCCACGTCTATAGTCTCTATCAACCACACACAACGCAGTTACAGCGGTGCAGTACAGCACCGGTTACAAATCAATCACATCGGGCTAGTAGCAGGATAAATTATTATAAACATATTTACAAACGTCGATTAAATCTGGCCAACAGATAGCGAGGAAGAGAAAAGGCGTCTCCTAATTGACCCTGCAGCTGATCAGATCTAGTGCGCTGATCAGATCTAGTGCATCAGATCTAGTGCACTAGTATCCTTGGAGACGCACTTTCCAACTTTCCAACAGTGGTAAGACCACCCCCATCTAGCTTGCTGGCTAGCTACAGTACATCATTATAAAGGGGCAACTATTAAACCCTAACAGTAAAAACGGTAGCTACCCGTCCCCAAAGCAACGTAAACTACACATTTTACAGTAAAATACAGCCATCAGTCTCACCTGTAAATGTAGCCAAATAAGTACGCTCGTGCACGGCGACTGTACGCTGCTCTTCACCATCAGAGGAACACAACACACCAAGATGAGAAACTGGAGCTGTAGCGCCCCCTGCTGAGAAGTAGCGGTAGCTGCTCTGAGTACGTTTACATGCGCAGTAATAATTAGTAGTGATGGACCGGTATGACATTTTTTTTGTCTGATACCATATCCAATATTTAGCTTGCCAAAAAAAATAAAAAAATACTGCAAACCGATATTTAACATTTCTGCGGCCTTCAGCATTCTAGTACAGTTAAATAGTTAACACGGACGCAGTGTTAACTAACGGACCCAGTGTTAATTAAGGCACGGCATCTCAGTGCAAGAGGCGTCACTGCAGTCCCTGGTTCGAATCCAGGCTGTATCACATCTGGCCGTGATTGGGAGTCCCATAGGGCGGCGTACAATTGGCCCAGCGTCGTCCAAGTTTGGCCGGGGTAGGCCATCATTATAAATAATAATTTGTTCTTAACTGACTTGCCTAGTTAAATAAAGGTTACACACAGACCAGAAAGTTATTTTGTTGCCATTTACATCCCCAATACAAGTAAAAAATAATCAAAACCTATTTCTTTCAATTGCTAGACATCAGCCGATACCGATGTTGCCATTTTTAGCTAATATCGCCCGATACGTTGACCCATATATCGTACATCCCTCATAATTAGATCCTGAACTGATTATGGCAGGAGGCAGATGATGCAATAGTCATGCATATCTTAAAATCAGCCTAATGTCAAAATCTAAGTATGTTTCAAATACACCGATTAAAACACCTGGTTTTCTGAGTAAATCTGTGGAATTATAAAGGACATTTAAAACTCAAATTGGCATCCCAGCTGTGTATTTGACCTGCGCATGTGCACCAGCCAGCCAAGTTATTTATTTACTTAACTAGGCAAGTCAGTTAAGAACAAATTCTTATTTACAATGACGGCCTAAACCTGGACGACGCTGGGCCAATTGTGTGCCGCCCTATGGGACTCCCAATCAGTCAGTTGTGATACAGCCTCGAGTGAAGTGAGTGTATGTGGGTTTAATCACATCGTCCTCTTTAAAGTCTACTCTGGGATAAAAACAAAGTAAGCAAAATACCCGTTCTCTGTGTTCATACCGTCCTTGAATGAGGACTCAACTCTTGCCAGTTTACCTCACCTGTTGTGGTCCGAGTCCTCGTTGCGTTCACATTGCTATGTTTAGAAAGGAACCAAGATCCTTTTCCAACATTCACTCAATGCACTGTGGGTTTTCCCCCAAGTGCAGGACTAGCCATTCCATCAGACAGCTAGATATAATACCTACTTACATTTTATATATAAACTCAGCAAAAAAAGAAAACAGCCCTTTTTTCAGGACCCTGTCTTTAAAAGATAATCTGTAAAAATCCAAATAACCACAGATCTTCATTGTAAAGGGTTTAAACACTGTTTTCCATGCTTGTTCAATGAACCATAAACAATTAATGAACATGCACCTGTGGAACGGTCGTTAAGACACTAACAGCTTACAGACGGTAGGCAATTAAGGTCACAGTTACGAAAACTAAAGAGACCTTTCTACTGACTCTGAAAAACATCAAAAGAAAGATGCCCAGGGTCCCTGCTCACCTGCGTGAACGTGCCTTAGGCATGCTGCAAGGAGGCATGAGGACTGCAGATGTGGCCAGGGCAATGAATTGCAAGACGCCTAAGACAGCGCTTCAGGGAGACAGGACGGACATCTGATCGTCCTCTCAGTGGCAGACCACGTGTAACAACACCTGAACAGGATCGGTACAACCTGCAGGACAGGTGCTTCTACACCTGCATTGCTTGCTGTTTGGGGTTTTAGGCTGGGTTTCTGTACAGCACTTTGAGACATCAGCTGATGTAAAAAGGGCTTTATAAATACATTTGATATGAGGTACAGGATGGCAACAACTGCCCGAGTTACACCAGGAACATACAATCCCTCCATCAGTGCTCAGACTGTCCGCAATAGGCTGAGAGAGGCTGGACTAAGAGCTTGTAGGCCTGTTGTAAAGCAGGTCCTCACCAGACATCACCTGCAACAACGTTGCTCTTCACTGACGAGTCAAGGTTTTGTCTCACCAGTGGTGGTGGTCGGATTCGCGTTTATCGTCAAAGGAATGAGCGTTACACCGAGGCCTGTACTCTGGAGCAGGATCGATTTGGAGGTGAAGGGTCCGTCATGGTCTGGGGCGGTGTGTCACAGCATCATCAGACTGAGCTTGTTGTCATTGTAGGGAATCTCAACGCTGTGCGTTACACGGAAGACATCCGCCTCCCTCATGTGGTACCCTTCCTGCAGGCTCATCCTGACATGACCCTCCATCCAGCATGACAATGCCCTCAGCCATACTGCTTGTTCTGTGCGTGATTTCCTGCAAGACAGGAATGTCAGTGTTCTGCCATGGACAGTGACGAGCCCGGATCTCAATCCCATTGAGCACGTCTGGGACCTGTTGCATCGGAGGGTGAGAACTAGGGCCATTCCTCCCAGAAATGTCCGGGAACTTGCAGGTGCCTTGAAGAGCAGGGTAACATCTCACAGCAAGAACTGGCAAATCCGGTGCAGTCCCTGAGGAGGAGATGCACTGCAGTACTTAATGCAGCTGGTGGCCACACCAGATACTGACTGTTACTTTTGATTTTGACCCCCCTCTTTGTTCTGGGACACACTATTCAATTGCTGTTAGTCACATGTCTGTGGACCTTGTTCAGTTAATGTCTCAGTTGTTGAATCTCATATTCATACAAATATTTACACATGTTAAGTTTGCTGAAAATAAACACAGTTGACAGTTTCTTTTTTTTGCTGAGTTTATAATACCTACTTACATTTTGGAAGCTAATAGAATGTCTCCTCTTTGAACTAAAAAGCAATCACTAATCAGAAGATACTATTATTAACATGTAAATAATATTAACAGAATAAATAGCAGAATAATAAGTGTATATTTGTCAAGTGTCCACCCGATGTGGGCTACTGGCCCTTTAATAAGATCTGGGACTGATGCCGTACCTCCGTGGTGTGATTCTCACCAAATATGTCTTCTCACAATGGAATAAACAGTGTACGAAGCTCTCTCTGCCTTTAGATCACAAATTACAAACATCATCTGAACCAAAAACTCCCCACATATTTGAATTTCTGTACATCCTTGACAACCGCTAATCAAAAAACACATTTTTATCTGCATATCTCTCTATCGCGGCCGTTGGTCTCCAGCGAGGGGTCGCGGCCGTTGGTCTCCAGCGAGGGGTCGCGGCCGTTGGTCTCCAGCGAGGGGTCGCGGCCGTTGGTCTCCAGCGAGGGGTCGCGGCCGTTGGTCTCCAGCGAGGGGTCGCGGCTGTAGTTTAGTGTGCTGCAGTAGTGTGGGGGAACCTGGGGAGCTTTGTGTTCACATTGTCCTAAAAAGGGAACCTGAACGCGGAATTCAAGCAAACCAAACTCAGACCCCCTCTTGAGATGGTCTCAGTTGGGTTCACTTTGGGGGTTTGAGGGGTCGGAGTTCCTTCGGAGTGTTCAGACTGCACCAAAAAAAAAACAAGCAAACCACAATGAGTTCACATAAATAGTCTGAAAGGGACCAATCAGAAGCACTTGGTCCTGTAAGTGGCTCTGGATAAGAGTCTGCTAACTGCCAGACATGTAGGGACCAATCAGAAGCACTTGGTCCTGTAAGTGGCTCTGGATAAGAGTCTGCTAACTGACATGTAGGGACCAATCAGAAGCACTTGGTCCTGTAAGTGGCTCTGGATAAGAGTCTGCTAACTGCCAGACATGTAGGGACCAATCAGAAGCACTTGGTCCTGTAAGTGGCTCTGGATAAGAGTCTGCTAACTGACATGTAGGGACCAATCAGAAGCACTTGGTCCTGTAAGGGGCTCTGGATAAGAGTCTGCTAACTGACATGTAGGGACCAATCAGAAGCACTTGGTCCTGTAAGTGGCTCTGGATAAGAGTCTGCTAACTGACATGTAGGGACCAATCAGAAGCACTTGGTCCTGTAAGTGGCTCTGGATAAGAGTCTGCTAACTGACATGTAGGGACCAATCAGAAGCACTTGGTCCTGTAAGGGGCTCTGGATAAGAGTCTGCTAACTGACATGTAGGGACCAATCAGAAGCACTTGGTCCTGTAAGGGGCTCTGGATAAGAGTCTGCTAACTGACATGTAGGGACCAATCAGAAGCACTTGGTCCTGTAAAGGACCAATCAGAAGCACTTGGTCCTGTAAGGGGCTCTGGATAAGAGTCTGCTAACTGACATGTAGGGACCAATCAGAAGCACTTGGTCCTGTAAGTGGCTCTGGATAAGAGTCTGCTAACTGACATGTAGGGACCAATCAGAAGCACTTGGTCCTGTAAGTGGCTCTGGATAAGAGTCTGCTAACTGACATGTAGGGACCAATCAGAAGCACTTGGTCCTGTAAGGGGCTCTGGATAAGAGTCTGCTAACTGACATGTAGGGACCAATCAGAAGCACTTGGTCCTGTAAGTGGCTCTGGATAAGAGTCTGCTAACTGACATGTAGGGACCAATCAGAAGCACTTGGTCCTGTAAGTGGCTCTGGATAAGAGTCTGCTAACTGACATGTAGGGACCAATCAGAAGCACTTGGTCCTGTAAGTGGCTCTGGATAAGAGTCTGCTAACTGACATGTAGGGACCAATCAGAAGCACTTGGTCCTGTAAGGGGCTCTGGATAAGAGTCTGCTAACTGACATGTAGGGACCAATCAGAAGCACTTGGTCCTGTAAGTGGCTCTGGATAAGAGTCTGCTAACTGACATGTAGGGACCAATCAGAAGCACTTGGTCCTGTAAGGGGCTCTGGATAAGAGTCTGCTAACTGACATGTAGGGACCAATCAGAAGCACTAGGTCCTGTAAGGGGCTCTGGATAAGAGTCTGCTAACTGACATGTAGGGACCAATCAGAAGCACTTGGTCCTGTAAGGGACCAATCAGAAGGAGTCTCTGCATTTTGTTTGAAGTTTTAGCTAAAAGTCTCAGAATACATATAAAATAGAAACAGACATCTCTGTCCAGTTATTTAACAGCTACATCGCAAAAACATAAAAAGCGAGCAAAATGTTTGACAAATCTTTATTTTATCAAGTTCATTTAAAATCACAATAACATAAAATATAAACCATGTGCTTTTTTTTAAAGCGTGTGCCATTTCTAATAGAAAACCAAAGTAGGGAACAAGTTGATGGTGGAAAACCTCCTCCTGGCCCAGCACTGAGGTTACTCTGAGTTCATCAGTAGGTCCACGGACCAAAACCCCATGTAAACCCTGTCACATGACATCAGCCATGCCAACTCTCTTCAAGTTGTACTGGGCATCAAATTCAGTCAAATGTTTCTAGTCTGCTAGCTCTACGCAGACCTCCAGAGGATAGGATATAGAGCTGTAGTCTGCTCTACGCAGACCCCCAGAGGATAGGATATAGAGCTGTAGTCTGCTCCATGCAGACCCCCAGAGGATAGGTAAATATAGAGCTGTAGTCTGCTAGCTCTACGCAGACCTCCAGAGGATAGGATATAGAGCTGTAGTCTGCGCCATGCAGACCCCCAGAGGATAGGTAAATATAGAGCTGTAGTCTGCTAGCTCTACGCAGACCTCCAGAGGATAGGATATAGAGCTGTAGTCTGCTCTACACAGACCCCAAGAGGGTAGGATATATAGAGCTGTAGTCTGCTCCATGCAGACCCCCAGAGGATAGGTAAATATAGAGCTGTAGTCTGCTAGCTCTACGCAGACCTCCAGAGGATAGGATATAGAGCTGTAGTCTGCTCTACACAGACCCCAAGAGGATAGGATATATAGAGCTGTAGTCTGCTAGCTCTACGCAGACCTCCAGAGGATAGGATATAGAGCTGTAGTCTGCTCCATGCAGACCCCCAGAGGATAGGATATATAGAGCTGTAGTCTGCTAGCTCTACGCAGACCTCCAGAGGATAGGATATAGAGCTGTAGTCTGCTCTATGCAGACCCCCAGGGATAGGATATAGAGCTGTAGTCTGCTCCATGCAGACCCCCAGAGGATAGGCTATAGAGCTGTAGTCTGCTAGCTCCATGCAGACCCCCAGAGGATAGGATATAGAGCTGTAGTCTGCTAGCTCTATGCAGACCCCCAGAGGATAGGATATAGAGCTGTAGTCTGCTAGCTCTATGCAGACCCCCAGAGGATAGGATATAGAGCTGTAGTCTGCTCCATGCAGACCCCCAGAGGATATAGAGCTGTAGTCTGCTAGCTCTACGCAGACCCCCAGAGGATAGGACATAGAGCTGTAGTCTGCTCTACACAGACCCCCAGAGGATAGGATATAGAGTTGTCGTCTGCTAGCTCCATGCAGACCCCCAGAGGGTAGGATATAGAGTTGTAGTCTGCTCCATGCAGACCCCCAGAGGGTAGGATATAGAGTTGTAGTCTGCTCTACACAGACCCCCAGAGGATAGGATATAGAGCTGTAGTCTGATCCATGCAGACCCCCAGAGGATGGGATATATGAATGAGACGTTGGGACGTTGCCAGGAGTGGAACCAATGAGACGTTGGGACGCTGCCAGGAGTGGAACCAATGAGACGTTGGGACGCTGCCAGGAGTGGAACCAATGAGACGTTGGGACGTTGCCAGGAGTGGAACCAATGAGACGTTGGGACGTTGCCAGGAGTGGAACCAATGAGACGTTGGAACGTTGCCAGGAGTGGAACCAATGAGACGTTGGGACGTTGCCAGGAGTGGAACCAATGAGACGTTGGGACGTTGCCAGGCCCGAAGCAGTGCACTATCTAGGGATTAGGGTGCCATATTGGACAAAGGCTTCATAGTTCATTCTTCCATATGACCTTCAGCAGTGCTCCAGTACGGGCCACACTACAGATGCAGTGCTCCAGTACGGGCCACACTACAGATGCAGTGACCCAGACCAGCAGTCCTCCCTGACCCAGACCAGCAGTCCTCCCTGACCCAGACCAGCAGTCCTCACTGACCCAGACCAGCAGTCCTCACTGACCCAGACCAGCAGTCCTCACTGACCCAGACCAGCAGTCCTCACTGACCCAGACCAGCAGTCCTCACTGACCCAGACCAGCAGTCCTCACTGACCCAGACCAGCAGTCCTCACTGACCCAGACCAGCAGTCCTCACTGACCCAGACCAGCAGTCCTCCCTGACCCAGACCAGCAGTCCTCCCTGACCCAGACCAGCAGTCCTCACTGACCCAGACCAGCAGTCCTCCCTGACCCAGACCAGCAGTCCTCACTGACCCAGACCAGCAGTCCTCCCTGACCCAGACCAGCAGTCCTCCCTGACCCAGACCAGCAGTCCTCACTGACCCAGACCAGCAGTCCTCACTGACCCAGACCAGCAGTCCTCACTGACCCAGACCAGCAGTCCTCACTGACCCAGACCAGCAGTCCTCACTGACCCAGACCAGCAGTCCTCACTGACCCAGACCAGCAGTTCTCACTGACCCAGACCAGCAGTTCTCACTGACCCAGACCAGCAGTTCTCACTGACCCAGACCAGCAGTCCTCTTGGCCAGTCAGGGCAGGGCCTCACCAGTCAGCTGGATAGCGATGTTTCCACTGGTATCCGTCTGAACCAACAGCAGGCTGGAGTGGTTGCCAGTTACAACCGGTTTGAACTGGACTGGCAGGTGGATGTAGCGTTGGGATCTGGAGGGCAGGGAGAAACAGGAAGAAATCAAAACATGGACTAAGTATGTACGGGTTCGCAGAAACACGGACCGAGAGGCAGACACAACGCGGACAGAGAGGCAGACACAACGCGGACAGAGAGGCAGACACAACGCGGACAGAGAGGCAGACAACGCGGACAGAGAGGCAGACAACGCGGACAGAGAGGCAGACAACGCGGACAGAGAGGCAGACAACGCGGACAGAGAGGCAGACAACGCGGACAGAGAGGCAGACACAACGCGGACAGAGAGGCAGACACAACGCGGACAGAGAGGCAGACACAACGCGGACAGAGAGGCAGACACAACGCGGACAGAGAGGCAGACACAACGCGGACAGAGAGGCAGACACAACGCGGACAGAGAGGCAGACACAACGCGGACAGAGAGGCAGACACAAGGCGGACAGAGAGGCAGACACAACGCGGACAGAGAGGCAGACACAACGCGGACAGAGAGGCAGACACAACGCGGACAGAGAGGCAGACAACGCGGACAGAGAGGCAGACACAACGCGGACAGAGAGGCAGACAACGCGGACAGAGAGGCAGACACAACGCGGACAGAGAGGCAGACACAACGCGGACAGAGAGGCAGACACAACGCGGACAGAGAGGCAGACAACGCGGACAGAGAGGCAGACAACGCGGACAGAGAGGCAGACACAACACGGACAGAGAGGCAGACACAACGCGGACAGAGAGGCAGACACAACGCGGACAGAGAGGCAGACACAACGCGGACAGAGAGGCAGACACAACGCGGACAGAGAGGCAGACAACGCGGACAGAGAGGCAGACAACGCGGACAGAGAGGCAGACACAACGCGGACAGAGAGGCAGACAACGCGGACAGAGAGGCAGACACAACGCGGACAGAGAGGCAGACAACGCGGACAGAGAGGCAGACACAACACGGACTGAGAGGCAGACAACACGGACTGAGAGGCAGACAACACGGACTGAGAGGCAGACAACGCGGACTGAGAGGCAGACAACGCGGACTGAGAGGCAGACAACGCGGACTGAGAGGCAGACAACGCGGACTGAGAGGCAGACAACGCGGACTGAGAGGCAGACAACGCGGACTGAGAGGCAGACAACGCGGACTGAGAGGCAGACAACGCGGACTGAGAGGCAGACAACGCGGACTGAGAGGCAGACAACGCGGACTGAGAGGCAGACAACGCGGACTGAGAGGCAGACAACGCGGACTGAGAGGCAGACAACGCGGACTGAGAGGCAGACAACACGGACTGAGAGGCAGACAACACGGACTGAGAGGCAGACAACACGGACTGAGAGGCAGACAACACGGACTGGGAGGCAGACAACACGGACTGAGAGGCAGACAACACGGACTGAGAGGCAGACAACACGGACTGAGAGGCAGACAACACGGATTGGGCAGACTTTGAGCTTGTTGTTAGAATAGAACAGTGTCACCTGACAGATGCAGTACAGGAAGCTCCAAATCTCACATTGAAGAAAATACTGTGATAGAAATGTAGTAACAAACGTTAATTCCACATGGCGATGACGTGTGAATGACAACGCTATGCACCATGGGAGGAGTCCGGACATGCAGCAAGGTGCCATTCGCCACACAGCACCACCACACCTACTTCAGTAGATAACTCTGCTGTCCAGACGCTCTCAGGCCCAGAGCCTGACCAACACAGTGACCTGCTGTCCAGACACTCACAGACCCAGAGCCTGACCAACACAGTGACCTGCTGTCCAGATGCTCTCAGACCCAGAGTCTGACCAAAACAGTGGCCTGCTGTCCAGACGCTCTCAGGCCCAGAGCCTGACCAACACAGTGACCTGCTGTCCAGACGCTCTCAGGCCCAGAGCCTGACCAACACAGTGGCCTGCTGTCCAGATGCTCTCAGACCCAGAGCCTGACCAACACAGTGACCTGCTGTCCAGACGCTCTCGGGCCCAGAGCCTGACCAACACAGTGACCTGCTGTCCAGACGCTCTCAGGCCCAGAGCCTGACCAACACAGTGACCTGCTGTCCAGACACTCTCAGACCCAGACCAACACAGTGACCTGCTGTCCAGACGCTCTCAGGCCCAGAGCCTGGCCAACACAGTGACCTGCTGTCCAGACGCTCTCAGACCCAGAGCCTGACCAACACAGTGACCTGCTGTCCAGACACTCTCAGGCCCATAGCCTGACCAACACAGTGACCTGCTGTCCAGACGCTCTCAGGCCCAGAGCCTGACCAACACAGTGACCTGCTGTCCAGACGCTCTCAGACGAACCCCTCTGAGTTTCCACAGCATTAGGAGCAGGAAGTCACACTCAGGTTACACACACAGCATCAATCACAGCCTTTCAGTACATCATAGCCTGGTTGTGCCGTCTTGGTCAACTTCTATGGTCATGGTATAGCTCTGTGGCCAGGCTAACCAGGACACTGATTACAGAAGAGGAATGACAGTCACCAAGCGGCGTGGACTCACCTTAGGGAATATTTGGAATGCTTGATGTGGAAGGGCTCTTTAGGGGTTAGGAACATCAGCTGCAACATCAGACAAGCTCAACATCAAATCCATGCAATGCAAAGCATTCTGGGTAGTTATCACATCCATCACAGTTCATGCAATTATTCTGTGTGTGTGTGTGTTGCTCACCGCATGCGTTTCCAAGGAGTTGTTTCTCATGTTGACCTTCAGTGTGCTGGTCTCCCCTACCCTGGTAGGGGGGAATGAGTAGTGGTCCTGGGGGGCGTATACCCCCCTACACAGAGCCTCCTCCTGACTGGAACACACAACATCATCCACACATTTAACATCGACCTGAACCTTCCTCCTCCCTGGGGCTCTGAGCTTCCTGACCATCTACCTGAACCTTCCTCCTCCATGGGGCTCTGAGCTTCCTGAACCTTCCTCCTCCATGGGGCTCTGAGCTTCCTGAACCTTCCTCCTCCATGGGGCTCTGAGCTTCCTGAACCTTCCTCCTCCATGGGGCTCTGAGCTTCCTGAACCTTCCTCCTCCATGGGGCTCTGAGCTTACTGAACCTTCCTCCTCCATGGGGCTCTGAGCTTACTGAACCTTCCTCCTCCATGGGGCTCTGAGCTTCCTGAACCTTCCTCCTCCATGGGGCTCTGAGATTCCTGAACCTTCCTCCTCCATGGGGCTCTGAGATTCCTGACCATCTACCTGAACCTCCCTCCTCCATGGGGCTCTGAGCTTCCTGACCATCTACCTGAACCTTCCTCCTCCATGGGGCTCTGAGCTTCCTGACCATCTACCTGAACCTTCCTCCTCCATGGGGCTCTGAGCTTCCTGACCATCTACCTGAACCTTCCTCCTCCATGGGTCTCTGAGCTTCCTGACCATCTACCTGAACCTTCCTCCTCCACGGGGCTCTGAGCTTCCTGAACATCTACCTGAACCTTCCTCCTCCACGGGGCTCTGAGCTTCCTGAACCTTCCTCCTCCATGGGGCTCTGAGCTTCCTGAACCTTCCTCCTCCATGGGGCTCTTAGCTTCCTGAACATCTACCTGAACCTTCCTCCTCCATGGGGCTCTGAGCTTCCTGAACATCTACCTGAACCTTCCTCCTCCATGGGGCTCTGAGCTTCCTGAACATCTACCTGAACCTTCCGCCATGGGGCTCGGAGCTTCGTGACCAGTTATCCTTCAGATCAAATCAAGAGCTATATCTGAACGTTAACCAGCTAGTTAGCCAGCAGACCAACTAACTAACTGGTTAACTAGCTGACTAACTAGTGCTCCCTGTTTTGTGAGTCATCCTCCACTGTGCTCTGGACTGTGGAGGATCGACCTTGTTTTTCTAGTCATCACTAGTGAGAGATGACTACCAGTCCTTACCCAGTCATCACTAGTGAGACCTGACTGCCAGTCCTTACCCAGTCATCACTAGTGAGACCTGACTGCCAGTCCTTACCCAGTCATGCCCCCATCAGCAACCGGGTCAGGTCTTCTCCTGGTCTTAAAGGCTTCAGTCTTCACCAGAGAACAGTCTGCTTCCTGAGGAGCCACCGCTGGACCAACCTTCACACCCTGAAAATACATCATCATCATCATGGCCACCGTCACCCTCCACGTCACCACCACCCTCCACGTTCCCCTCCACGCCATCGTCACCCTCCACCGCCACCATATCCAAAAGGGTCGTATTCATTAGGGGACACCATATCCAAAAGGGTCGTATTCATTAGGGGACACCATATCCAGAAGGGTCGTATTCATTAGGGGACACCATATCCAAAAGGGTCGTATTCATTAGGGGACACCATATCCAAAAGGGTCGTATTCATTAGGGGACACCATATCCAGAAGGGTGGTATTCATTAGGGGACACCATATCCAAAAGGGTCGTATTCATTAGGGGACACCATATCCAGAAGGGTCGTATTCATTAGGGGACACCATATCCAGAAGGGTCGTATTCATTAGGGGACACCATATCCAAAAGGGTCGTATTCATTAGGGGACACCATATCCAGAAGGGTCGTATTCATTAGGGGACACCATATCCAAAAGGGTGGTATTCATTAGGGGACACCAAATCCAAAAGGGTGGTATTCATTAGGGGACACCATATCCAAAATGATTGTATTCATTAGTGGACACCATATCCAGAAGGGTCGTATTCATTAGGGGACACCATATCCAGAAGGGTCGTATTCATTAGGGGACACCATATCCAAAAGGGTCGATTCATTAGGGGACACCATATCCAAAAGGGTGGTATTCATTAGGGGACACACTATCCAAAAGGGTCGATTCATTAGGGGACACCATATCCAAAAGGGTCGATTCATTAGGGGACACCATATCCAGAAGGGTCGATTCATTAGGGGACACCATATCCAAAGGGTCGATTCATTAGGGGACACCATATCCAAAAGGGTCGATTCATTAGGGGACACGTGTCCTATAACAGTCTACATTTACAGTCTCCTGGCAGTATAATGATGTCCTGTAACAGTCTCCTGGCAGTATAATTATGTCCTGTAACAGTCTCCTGGCAGTATAATGATGTCCTATAACAGTCTCCTGGCAGTATAATGATGTCCTATAACAGTCTCCTGGCAGTATAATGATGTCCTATAACAGTCTCCTGGCAGTATAATGATGTCCTATAACAGTCTCCTGGCAGTATAATGATGTCCTATAACAGTCTCCTGGCAGAATAATGATGTCCTACAACAGTATAATGATGTCCTGTAACAGTCTCCTGGCAGTATAATGATGTCCTGTAACAGTCTCCTGGCAGTATAATGATGTCCTGTAACAGTCTCCTGGCAGTATAATGGTGTCCTATAACAGTCTCCTGGCACTATAATGATGTCCTATAACAGTCTCCTGGCAGTATAATGATGTCCTATAACAGTCTCCTGGCAGTATAATGATGTCCTATAACAGTCTCCTGGCAGAATAATGATGTCCTATAACAGTATAATGATGTCCTGTAACAGTCTCCTGGCAGTATAATGATGTCCTGTAACAGTCTCCTGGCAGTATAATGATGTCCTGTAACAGTCTCCTGGCAGTATAATGATGTCCTGCAACAGTCTCCTGGCAGTATAATGATGTCCTGCAACAGTCTCCTGGCAGTATAATGATGTCCTATATCAGTCTACCTTTACAGTCTCTTGGCAGTATAATGATGTCCTATAACAGTCTACCTTTACAGTCTCCTGGCAGTATAATGATGTCCTATAACAGACTCCTGGCAGTATAATGATGTCCTGTAACCGTCTCCTGGCAGTATAATGATGTCCTGTAACAGTCTACCTTTACAGTCTCCTGGCAGTATAATGATGTCCTATAACAGTCTCCTGGCAGTATAATGATGTCCTGTAACAGTCTCCTGGCAGTATAATGATGTCCTGTAACAGTCTCCTGGCAGTATAATGATGTCCTGTAACAGTCTCCTGGCAGTATAATGGTGTCCTATAACAGTCTCCTGGCAGTATAATGATGTCCTATAACAGTCTCCTGGCAGTATAATGATGTCCTGTAACCGTCTCATGGCAGTAAAATGATGTCCTATAACAGTCTCCTGGCAGTATAATGATGTCCTGTAACAGTCTACCTTTATAGTCTCCTGGCAGTATAATGATGTCCTATAACAGTCTCCTGGCAGTATAATGATGTCCTGTAACAGTCTCCTGGCAGTATAATGATGTCCTATAACAGTCTCCTGGCAGTATAATGACGTCATATAACAGTCTCCTGGCAGTATAATGATGTCCTGTAACAGTCTCCTGGCAGTATAATGATGTCATATAACAGTCTCCTGGTAGTTTAATGATGTCCTGTAACAGTCTCCTGGCAGTATAATGATGTCCTATAACAGTCTCCTGGCAGTATAATGATGTCCAATAAGTCTACCTTTACAGTCTCCTGGTAGTATAATGATGGCCTATAACAGTCTCTGGCAGTATAATTATGTCCTGTAACAGTCTCCTGGCAGTATAATGATGTCCTATAACAGTCTCCTGGCAGTATAATGATGTCCTATAAAAGTCTCCTGGCAGTATAATGATGTCCTATAACAGTCTACCTTTACAGTCTCCTGGCAGTATAATGATGTCCTATAACAGTCTCCTGGCAGTATAATGATGTCCTGTAACAGTCTCCTGGCAGTATAATGATGTCCTGTAACAGTCTCCTGGCAGTATAATGATGTCCTGTAACAGTCTCCTGGCAGTATAATGATGTCCTATAACAGTCTCCTGGCAGTATAATGATGTCCTGTAACAGTCTCCTGGCAGTATAATGATGTCCTGTAACAGTCTCCTGGCAGTATAATGATGTCCTGTAACAGTCTCCTGGCAGTATAATCATGTCCTATAACAGTCTACCTTTACAGTCTCCTGGTAGTATAATGATGTCCTATAACAGTCTCTGGCAGTATAATGATGTCTTGCAACAGTCTCCTGGCAGTATAATGATGTCCTATATCAGTCTACCTTTACAGTCTCCTGGCAGTATAATGATGTCCTATAACAGTCTACCTTTACAGTCTCCTGGCAGTATAATGATGTCCTATAACAGTCTCCTGGCAGTATAATGATGTCCTATAACAGTCTCCTGGCAGTATAATGATGTCCTGTAACCGTCTCATGGCAGTAAAATGATGTCCTATAACAGTCTCCTGGCAGTATAATGATGTCCTGTAACAGTCTCCTGGCAGTATAATGATGTCATATAACAGTCTCCTGGTAGTTTAATGATGTCCTGTAACAGTCTCCTGGCAGTATAATGATGTCCTATAACAGTCTCCTGGCAGTATAATGATGTCCAATAAGTCTACCTTTACAGTCTCCTGGTAGTATAATGATGTCCTATAACAGTCTCTGGCAGTATAATTATGTCCTGTAACAGTCTCCTGGCAGTATAATGATGTCCTGTAACAGTCTCCTGGCAGTATAATGATGTCCTATAAAAGTCTCCTGGCAGTATAATGATGTCCTATAACAGTCTACCTTTACAGTCTCCTGGCAGTATAATGATGTCCTATAACAGTCTCCTGGCAGTATAATGATGTCCTATAACAGTCTACCTTTACAGTCTCCTGGCAGTATAATGATGTCCTATAACAGTCTCCTGGCACTATAATGATGTCCTATATCAGTCTCCTGGCAGTATAATGATGTCCTATAACAGTCTCCTGGCAGTATAATGATGTCCTGTAACAGTCTCCTGGCAGTATAATGATGTCCTGTAACAGTCTCCTGGCAGTATAATGATGTCCTGTAACAGTCTCCTGGCAGTATAATGATGTCCTGTAACCGTCTACCTTTACAGTCTCCTGGCAGTATAATGATGTCATATAACAGTCTCCTGCAGTATAATGATGTCCTGTAACAGTCTCCTGGCAGTATAATGATGTCCTATAACAGTCTCCTGGCAGTATAATGATGTCCTATAAAAGTCTCCTGGCAGTATAATGATGTCCTATAACAGTCTACCTTTACAGTCTCCTGGCAGTATAATGATGTCCTATAACAGTCTCCTGGCAGTATAATGATGTCCTATAACAGTCTCCTGGCACTATAATGATGTCCTATATCAGTCTCCTGGCAGTATAATGATGTCCTATAACAGTCTCCTGGCAGTATAATTATGTCCTGTAACAGTCTCCTGGCAGTATAATGATGTCCTGTAACAGTCTCCTGGCAGTATAATGATGTCCTGTAACAGTCTCCTGGCAGTATGATGTCAGCCTATAACAGTCTCCTGGCAGTATAATGATGTCCTATATCAGTCTCCTGGCAGTATAATGATGTCCTATAACAATCTCTAGGCACTATAATGATGTCCTATATCAGTCTCCTGGCAGTATAATGATGTCCTATAACAGTCTCCTGGCAGTATAATGATGTCCTGTAACAGTCTCCTGGCAGTATAATGATGTCCTGTAACAGTCTCCTGGCAGTATAATGATGTCCTATAACAGTCTCCTGGCAGTATAATGATGTCCTATAACAGTCTACCTTTACAGTCTCCTGGTAGTATAATGATGTCCTATAACAGTCTCCTGGCAGTATAATGATGTCCTGCAACAGTCTCCTGGCAGTATAATGATGTCCTATAACAGTCTACCTTTACAGTCTCCTGGTAGTATAATGATGTCCTATAACAGTCTCCTGGCAGTATAATGATGTCCTATAACAGTCTCCTGGCACTATAATGATGTCCTATATCAGTCTCCTGGCAGTATAATGATGTCCTATAACAGTCTCCTGGCAGTATAATGATGTCCTGCAACAGTCTCCTGGCAGTATAATGATGTCTTATATCAGTCTACCTTTACAGTCTCCTGGCAGTATAATGATGTCCTATAAAAGTCTCCTGGCAGTATAATGATGTCCTATAACAGTCTACCTTTACAGTCTCCTGGCAGTATAATGATGTCCTATAACAGTCTCCTGGCAGTATAATGATGTCCTGTAACAGTCTCCTGGCAGTATGATGTCAGCCTATAACAGTCTCCTGGCAGTATAATGATGTCCTGTAACAGTCTCCTGGCAGTATAATGATGTCCTATAACAGTCTCCTGGCAGTATAATGATGTCCTATAACAGTCTACCTTTACAGTCTCCTGGTAGTATAATGATGTCCTATAACAGTCTCCTGGCAGTATAATGATGTCCTGCAACAGTCTCCTGGCAGTATAATGATGTCCTATAACAGTCTACCTTTACAGTCTCCTGGTAGTATAATGATGTCCTATAACAGTCTCCTGGCAGTATAATGATGTCCTATAACAGTCTCCTGGCACTATAATGATGTCCTATATCAGTCTCCTGGCAGTATAATGATGTCCTATAACAGTCTCCTGGCAGTATAATGATGTCCTGCAACAGTCTCCTGGCAGTATAATGATGTCTTATATCAGTCTACCTTTACAGTCTCCTGGCAGTATAATGATGTCCTATAAAAGTCTCCTGGCAGTATAATGATGTCCTATAACAGTCTACCTTTACAGTCTCCTGGCAGTATAATGATGTCCTATAACAGTCTCCTGGCAGTATAATGATGTCCTGCAACAGTCTCCTGGCAGTATAATGATGTCTTATATCAGTCTACCTTTACAGTCTCCTGGCAGTATAATGATGTCCTATAACAGTCTCCTGGCAGTATAATGATGTCCTGTAACCGTCTACTGGCAGTATAATGATGTCCTATAACAGTCTCCTGGCAGTATAATGATGTCCTGTAACAGTCTCCTGGCAGTATAATGATGTCCTGTAACCGTCTCCTGGCAGTATAATGATGTCCTATAACAGTCTACCTTTACAGTCTCCTGGCAGTATAATGATGTCCTGTAACAGTCTCCTGGCAGTATAATGATGTCCTGTAACAGTCTCCTGGCAGTATAATGATGTCCTATAACAGTCTCCTGGCAGTATAATGATGTCATATAACAGTCTCCTGGCAGTATAATGATGTCCTATAACAGTCTCCTGGCAGTATAATGATGTCCTATAACAGTCTACCTTTACAGTCTCCTGGCAGTATAATGATGTCCTGTAACAGTCTCTGGCAGTATAATTATGTCCTGTAACAGTCTCCTGGCAGTATAATGATGTCCTATAACAGTCTCCTGGCAGTATAATGATGTCCTATAAAAGTCTCCTGGCAGTATAATGATGTCCTATAAGAGTCTCCTGGCAGTATAATGATGTCCTGTAACAGTCTCCTGGCACTATAATGATGTCCTATAACTATAATGATGTCCTATGTCCTATAACAGTCTACCTTTACAGTCTCCTGGCAGTATAATGATGTCCTATAAGAGTCTACCTTTACAGTCTCCTGGCACTATAATGATGTCCTATAACTATAATGATGTCCTATAACAGTCTACCTTTACAGTCTCCTGGCAGTATAATGATGTCCTATAACAGTCTCCTGGCAGTATAATGATGTCCTGTAACAGTCTCCTGGCAGTATGATGATGTCCTGTAACAGTGTCCTGGCAGTATAATGATGTCCTGTAACAGTGTCCTGGCAGTATAATGATGTCCTGTAACAGTCTCCTGGCAGTATAATGATGTCCTGTAACAGTCTCCTGGCAGTATGATGTCGTCCTATATCAGTCTCCTGGCAGTATAATGATGTCCTATATCAGTCTCCTGGCAGTATAATGATGTCCTATAACAGTCTCCTGGCACTATAATGATGTCCTATATCAGTCTCCTGGCAGTATAATGATGTCCTATAACAGTCTCCTGGCAGTATAATGATGTCCTGTAACAGTCTCCTGGCAGTATAATGATGTCCTGTAACAGTCTCCTGGCAGTATAATGATGTCCTGTAACAGTCTCCTGGCAGTATGATGTCGTCCTATATCAGTCTCCTGGCAGTATAATGATGTCCTATATCAGTCTCCTGGCAGTATAATGATGTCCTATAACAGTCTCCTGGCAGTATAATGATGTCCCATAACAGTCTCCTGGCAGTATAATGATGTCCCATAACAGTCTCCTGGCAGTATAATGATGTCCTATATCAGTCTCCTGGCAGTATAATGATGTCCTATAACAGTCTCCTGGCAGTATAATGATGTCCTATAACAGTCTACCCACAGTGCCACAGAGCTGGAAGCGTATCCTGGTCTTGTGCTGAGGCTCAGCCACTGGGTGACACTCCAGGTCCCAGAACTGAGCATAGTCCCCTCGGTCCCTGGGCAGGAAGGTGATGGGCACCTGGAGGAGAGGAGGAGACACCAACAGGAGGAGATCAACAGGAGGAGAGGAGACATCAACAACACCATCATGGTCAAAGCCCTACAGGACATCCTATTGACCAAAGACACATTGTTCTGGGGACCAGGGGTGTGACTGGGTAAAGCTGGGTGGTCAGTAACCCCCCCTAATAAAGATATGTTCTGGGGACCAGGGGTGTGACTGGGTAAAGCTGGGTGGTCAGTAACCCCCCCTAATAAAGATATGTTCTGGGGACCAGGGGTGTGACTGGGTAAAGCTGGGTGGTCAGTAACCCCCCCTAATAAAGATATGTTCTGGGGACCAGGGGTGTGACTGGGTAAAGCTGGGTGGTCAGTAACCCCCCTAATAAAGATATGTTCTGGGGACCAGGGGTGTGACTGGGTAAAGCTGGGTGGTCAGTAACCCCCCTAATAAAGATATGTTCTGGGACCAGGGGTGTGACTGGGTAAAGCTGGGTGGTCAGTAACCCCCCTAATAAAGATATGTTCTGGGGACCAGGGGTGTGACTGGGTAAAGCTGGGTGGTCAGTAACCCCCCCTAATAAAGATATGTTCTAGGACCAGGGGTGTGACTGGGTAAAGCTGGGTGGTCAGTAACCCCCCCTAATAAAGATATGTTCTGGGGACCAGGGGTGTGACTGGGTAAAGCTGGGTGGTCAGTAACCCCCCCTAATAAAGATATGTTCTGGGGACCAGGGGTGTGACTGGGTAAAGCTGGGTGGTCAGTAACCCTAATAAAGATATGTTCTGGGACCAGGGGTGTGACTGGGTAAAGCTGGGTGGTCAGTAACCCTAATAAAGATATGTTCTGGGGACCAGGGGTGTGACTGGGTAAAGCTGGGTGGTCAGTAACCCTAATAAAGATATGTTCTGGGGACCAGGGGTGTGACTGGGTAAAGCTGGGTGGTCAGTAACCCCCCTAATAAACATATGTTCTGGGACCAGGGGTGTGACTGGGTAAAGCTGGGTGGTCAGTAACCCTAATAAAGATATGTTCTGGGGACCAGGGGTGTGACTGGGTAAAGCTGGGTGGTCAGTAACCCTAATAAAGATATGTTCTGGGACCAGGGGTGTGACTGGGTAAAGCTGGGTGGTCAGTAACCCCCCTAATAAAGATATGTTCTGGGGACCAGGGGTGTGACTGGGTAAAGCTGGGTGGTCAGTAACCCCCCTAATAAAGATATGTTCTGGGACCAGGGGTGTGACTGGGTAAAGCTGGGTGGTCAGTAACCTCCGTAATAAAGATATGTTCTGGGACCAGGGGTGTGACTGGGTAAAGCTGGGTGGTCAGTAACCTCCGTAATAAAGATATGTTCTGGGGACCAGGGGTGTGACTGGGTAAAGCTGGGTGGTCAGTAACCCCCCTAATAAAGATATGTTCTGGGGACCAGGGGTGTGACTGGGTAAAGCTGGGTGGTCAGTAACCCCCCTAATAAAGATATGTTCTGGGGACCAGGGGTGTGACTGGGTAAAGCTGGGTGGTCAGTAACCCTAATAAAGATATGTTCTGGGGACCAGGGGTGTGACTGGGTAAAGCTGGGTGGTCAGTAACCCTAATAAAGATATGTTCTGGGGACCAGGGGTGTGACTGGGTAAAGCTGGGTGGTCAGTAACCCCCCTAATAAAGATATGTTCTGGGGACCAGGGGTGTGACTGGGTAAAGCTGGGTGGTCAGTAACCCCCCTAATAAAGATATGTTCTGGGACCAGGGGTGTGACTGGGTAAAGCTGGGTGGTCAGTAACCCTAATAAAGATATGTTCTGGGGACCAGGGGTGTGACTGGGTAAAGCTGGGTGGTCAGTAACCCTAATAAAGATATGTTCTGGGGACCAGGGGTGTGACTGGGTAAAGCTGGGTGGTCAGTAACCCTAATAAAGATATGTTCTGGGGACCAGGGGTGTGACTGGGTAAAGCTGGGTGGTCAGTAACCCCCCCTAATAAAGATATGTTCTGGGGACCAGGGGTGTGACTGGGTAAAGCTGGGTGGTCAGTAACCCCCCTAATAAAGATATGTTCTGGGACCAGGGGTGTGACTGGGTAAAGCTGGGTGGTCAGTAACCCCCCTAATAAAGATATGTTCTGGGACCAGGGGTGTGACTGGGTAAAGCTGGGTGGTCAGTAACCCTAATAAAGATATGTTCTGGGACCAGGGGTGTGACTGGGTAAAGCTGGGTGGTCAGTAACCCCCCTAATAAACATATGTTCTGGGACCAGGGGTGTGACTGGGTAAAGCTGGGTGGTCAGTAACCCCCCTAATAAAGATATGTTCTGGGGACCAGGGGTGTGACTGGGTAAAGCTGGGTGGTCAGTAACCCCCCTAATAAAGATATGTTCTGGGTACCAGGGGTGTGACTGGGTAAAGCTGGGTGGTCAGTAACCCTAATAAAGTCATAGGTAGGGGTAGAGATAGAGTAATCACCTGCATCTTGTGGTATGCTCCCAGGGTTCCAGAGACTCTGGGACATCTGAAGGCTGTGTAGGTGGCCCGGTACACATCCCCACTGCTGTCCACCCCCTTTACATAGGGAGGGGCGAAGGAAGACAGGTACCACCTCACCTGTTCTCCTCTGTTCTCCACCTCCACAGAGGACTCTGACGAAGGAAGAGACGGCTTTAGATCAAAACACTGGAAACAGGAACATTCTTCAAGAACATACACAGCATTTCGTATTATCTACAGGGGAAATAGGGCTATTGACTGGCAACTGCAAACTCCAGAGATTATAGATATGTCCCAACGCTGAGTAACGCTGGGAGTCAGAGATTATAGACATGTCCCAACACTGAGTCAGAGATTATAGATATGTCCCAACGCTGAGATTATAGATGTGTCCCAACACTGAGTCAGAGATTATAGATATGTCCCAACGCTGAGATTATAGATATGTCCCAACGCTGAGATTATAGATGTGTCCCAACGCTGAGATTACAGATGTGTCCCAACGCTGAGATTACAGATGTGTCCCAATGCTGAGATTATAGATGTGTCCCAATGCTGAGATTATAGATGTGTCCCAATGCTGAGATTATAGATGTGTCCCAATGCTGAGATTATAGATGTGTCCCAATGCTGAGATTATAGATGTGTCCCAATGCTGAGATTATAGATGTGTCCCAATGCTGAGATTATAGATATGTCCCAATGCTGAGATTATAGATATGTCCCAACGCTTAGATTATAGATATGTCCCAACGCTGAGTCAGAGATTATAGACGTGTCCCAATGCTGAGATTATAGATATGTCTCAACGCTGAGTAACGCTGGGAGTCAGAGATTATAGATATGTCCCAATGCTGAGATTATAGATATGTCCCAATGCTGAAATTATAGATATGTCCCAACGCTGAGATTATAGATATGTCCCAACGCTGAGATTATAGATATGTCCCAACGCTGAGATTATAGATATGTCCCAACGCTGAGATTATAGATATGTCCCAACGCTGAGTAAGGCTGGGAGCCAGAGTGTCTCCTACCTGAGGTTTCTCCTGAGGGCGTGGCAGGAAACACGATGGTACGGTTACTGATCTCTACCGTGGCTGGAGCTGTCCTGGTCAGGGGGGGTTGGCCTGCAGGGGGCAGCATGGCGGTGGGCATGGGGCTAGCAGTCTGAGGAGGAAGGGGGGCTAGGCTCCGGTCTGCTGGGGCCGTTGATACATCCAGAGCCAGGTCCTGACGGATCTGGACTTTGATGAACTGGACAGCAGGAGGAGAGAAAATAACATCATTAAGGGGGAGAGCCACCACATCAAGACATTGAGGGTGGGGGGGGCACCACATCAAGACATTGAGGGGGGGCACCACATCAAGACATTGAGGGGGGGGGCACCACATCAAGACATTGAGGAGGGGGGGGGCACCACATCAAGACATTGAGGGGGGGGGGGGGCACCACATCAAGACATTGAGGGGGGGGGGGCACCACATCAAGACATTGAGGGGGGGGGCACCACATCAAGACATTGAGGGGGGGGGCACCACATCAAGACATTGAGGGGGGGGGCACCACATCAAGACATTGAGGGGGGGGGCACCACATCAAGACAATGAGGGGGGGGGCACCACATCAAGACATTGAGGGGGGGGCACCACATCAAGACATTGAGGGGGGGGGGGGGCACCACATCAAGACATTGAGGGGGGGGCACCACATCAAGACATTGGGGGGGGGGGGGGGGCACCACATCGAGGGGCCCCACCACACCACATCAAGGCATTGAGGGGCCCCACCACATCATATCAAGATATTGAGGGGCCCACAACATCATCACTACCTTCTGTTGATCGTCACACTGGACATAGATTTGGCCACTCCATGGAAACATGGATGTCCTGGTTGCTAGGGACGGATTAGGACTGATGAGGATCTGGAGGTGGCACCTGGGAACAAAAAACTATGGTGAAACACCCCTAGTACTATAGTCACCTGGTAAAACACCCCTAGTACTAGTCACCTGGTAAAACGCCCCTAGTAATACAGTCACCTGGTAAAACGCCCCTAGTACTACAGTCACCTGGTAAAACGCCCCTAGTAATACAGTCACCTGGTAAAACGCCCCTAGTAATAGTCACCTGGTAAAACGCCCCTAGTAATACAGTCACCTGGTAAAACGCCCCTAGTACTATAGTCACCTGGTAAAACACCCCTAGTACTACAGTCACCTGGTAAAACACCCCTAGTACTACAGTCACCTGGTAAAACGCCCCTAGTACTACAGTCACCTGGTAAAACGCCCCTAGTACTACAGTCACCTGGTAAAACGCCCCTAGTACTACAGTCACCTGGTAAACGCCCCTAGTACTACAGTCACCTGGTAAAACGCCCCTAGTACTACAGTCACCTGGTAAAACGCCCCTAGTACTACAGTCACCTGGTAAAACGCCCCTAGTACTACAGTCACCTGGTAAAACGCCCCTAGTACTACAGTCACCTGGTAAAACGCCCCTAGTACTACAGTCACCTGGTAAAACGCCCCTAGTACTACAGTCACCTGGTAAACGCCCCTAGTACTACATTCACCTGGTAAAACGCCCCTAGTACTACAGTCACCTGGTAAAACGCCCCTAGTACTACAGTCACCTGGTAAAACGCCCCTAGTACTACAGTCACCTGGTTAAACGCCCCTAGTACTACAGTCACCTGGTTAAACGCCCCTAGTAATACAGTCACCTGGTAAAACGCCCCTAGTAATACAGTCACCTGGTAAAACGCCCCTAGTAATACAGTCACCTGGTAAAACGCCCCTAGTAATAGTCACCTGGTAAAACGCCCCTAGTACTATAGTCACCTGGTAAAACACCCCTAGTAATAGAGTCACCTGGTAAAACACCCCTAGTACTATAGTCACCTGGTAAAACACCCCTAGTAATATAGTCACCTGGTAAAACTAACTAACTATGGTGAAAGAAGGCCATGTTGAGGTGTACTGGTTACCGTCCGAGGCTTCCTACTGCGGTTCTATCTAGAAGGCCATGTTGAGTTGTACTGGTTACCGTCCGAGGCTTCCTACTGCGGTTCTATCTAGAAGGCCATGTTGAGGTGTACTGGTTACCGTCCGAGGATTCCTACTGCGGTTCTATCTAGAAGTCCATGTTGAGGTGTACTGGTTACCGTCCGAGGCTTCCTACTGCGGTTCTATCTAGAAGGCCATGTTGAGGTGTACTGGTTACCGTCCGAGGCTTCCTACTGCGGTTCTATATAGAAGTCCATGTTGAGGTGTACTGGTTACCGTCCGAGGCTTCCTACTGCGGTTCTATCTAGAAGGCCATGTTGAGGTGTACTGGTTACCGTCCGAGGCTTCCTACTGCGGTTCTATCTAGAAGTCCATGTTGAGGTGTACCAGTTACCGTCCGAGGCATCCTACTGCGGTTCTATCTAGAAGGCCATGTTGAGGTGTACCGGTTACCGTCCGAGGCTTCCTACTGCGGTTCTATCTAGAAGTCCATGTTGAGGTGTACTGGTTACCGTCCGAGGCTTCCTACTGCGGTTCTATCTAGAAGGCCATGTTGAGGTGTACTGGTTACCGTCCGAGGATTCCTACTGCGGTTCTATCTAGAAGGCCATGTTGAGGTGTACTGGTTACCGTCCGAGGATTCCTACTGCGGTTCTATCTAGAAGGCCATGTTGAGGTGTACTGGTTACCGTCCGAGGCTTCCTACTGCGGTTCTATCTAGAAGTCCATGTTAAGGTGTACTGGTTACCGTCCGAGGCTTCCTACTGCGGTTCTATCTAGAAGGCCATGTTGAGGTGTACTGGTTACCGTCCGAGGATTCCTACTGCGGTTCTATCTAGAAGGCCATGTTGAGGTGTACTGGTTACCGTCCGAGGCTTCCTACTGCGGTTCTATCTAGAAGTCCATGTTGAGGTGTACTGGTTACCGTCCGAGGATTCCTACTGCGGTTCTATCTAGAAGGCCATGTTGAGGTGTACTGGTTGGCTGGCCAGGACAACACAAAGCTGTGTGTGTGTGTGTGTGTGTGTGTACATACTGTGGTTCTATAACTCCATGTTGAGGGGTAATAGTGAGACAGTGGGCTGGCCAGGACAACTCAAAGCTGTGTGTGTGTGTGTGTGTGTGTACATACTGTGGTTCTATAACTCCATGTTGAGGGGTAACAGTGAGACAGTGGGCTGGCCAGGACAACTCAAAGCTGTGTGTGTGTGTGTGTGTGTGTGTGTGTGTGTGTGTGTGTGTGTGTGTGTGTGTGTGTGCATACTGTGGTTCTATAACTCCATGTTGAGGGGTAACAGTGAGACAGTGGGCTGGCCAGGACAACTCAAAGCTGTGTGTGTGTGTGTGTGTGTGTGTGTGTACATACTGTGGTTCTATAACTCCATGTTGAGGGGTAACAGTGAGACAGTGGGCTGGCCAGGACAACTCAAAGCTCAGCTCTCTGGATGAGTGGTTCTGGATCAGGACATGTCTGGTGTTGGGGGCTCCGTCTGGACAACACACATTATAAACCAAAGGAAAGGGTTTAATTATATTCTATTAAAAACTACAAAAAAACGTTTCATGAACAGAAAATCTGGAGCGTCAATGTTTCTGTCCTGAGAGACCTTGCACAGGCTGCAAAGAGCACAGAGTTAGTCTCAAACAGTGAGATGATAATACTGACTGATAGTGGGAGAGGTGAGGACCAGCTGTTCAGGCTGGAGGCTCCAGGAGTCCCTGTGGTCCCCTGGTTCTGTCCCTGTCCCAGAGGCCTCTGTCCTGGGTAAGGCGGGGCCTTGAGGACCCTTCACAGGCAGTACATCCAGAGACACGTTGCTGATGTGACGGTCTGAGTTCCCAAAACCACTACAACATGATAAGACAACAACGTTATATAACCATTAACACCACTACTACAACGTTACATAACCATTAACACCACTACTACAACGTTACATAACCATTAACACCACTACAACGTTATATAACCATTAACACCACCACTACAACGTTATATAACCATTAACACCACCACTACAACGTTATATAACCATTAACACCACCACTACAACGTTACATAACCATTAACACCACTACTACAACGTTACATACCATTAACACCACCACTACAACGTTATATAACCATTAACACCACCACTACAACATTATATAACCATTAACACCACTACTACAACGTTACATAACCATTAACACCACTACTACAACGTTACATACCATTAACACCACCACTACAACGTTATATAACCATTAACACCACTACTACAACGTTATATAACCATTAACACCACCACTACAACGTTATATAACCATTAACACCACCACTACAACGTTACATAACCATTAACACCACTACAACGTTATATAACCATTAACACCACTACAACGTTATATAACCATTAACACCACTACAACATTATATAACCATTAACACCACCACTACAACGTTATATAACCATTAACACCACTACTACAACGTTATATAACCATTAACACCACCACTACAACGTTATATAACCATTAACACCACTACAACGTTATATAACCATTAACACCACCACTACAACGTTATATAACCATTAACACCACTACTACAACGTTATATAACCATTAACACCACTACTACAACGTTATATAACCATTAACACCACCACTACAACGTTATATAACCATTAACACCACCACTACAACGTTATATAACCATTACACCACTACAACGTTATATAACCATTAACACCACTACTACAACGTTATATAACCATTAACACCACCACTACAACGTTATATAACCATTAACACCACCACTACAACGTTATATAACCATTAACACCACTACTACAACGTTATATAACCATTAACACCACTACTACAACGTTATATAACCATTAACACCACTACAACAACGTTATATAACCATTAACACCACTACAACGTTATATAACCATTAACACCACTACTACAACGTTATATAACCATTAACACCACCACTACAACGTTATATAACCATTAACACCACTACTACAACGTTATATAACCATTAACACCACTACAACGTTATATAACCATTAACACCACCACTACAACGTTATATAACCATTAACACCACCACTACAACGTTATATAACCATTAACACCACCACTACAACGTTATATAACCATTAACACCACTACAACGTTATATAACCATTAACACCACTACAACGTTATATAACCATTAACACCACCACTACAACGTTACATAACCATTAACACCACTACAACGTTATATAACCATTAACACCACCACTACAACGTTATATAACCATTAACACCACTACTACAACGTTATATAACCATTAACACCACTACAACGTTATATAACCATTAACACCACCACTACAACGTTATATAACCATTAACACCACCACTACAACGTTATATAACCATTAACACCACTACAACGTTATATAACCATTAACACCACCACTACAACGTTATATAACCATTAACACCACCACTACAACGTTATATAACCATTAACACCACTACAACGTTACATAACCATTAACACCACCACTACAACGTTATATAACCATTAACACCACCACTACAACGTTATATAACCATTAACACCACTACTACAACGTTACATAACCATTAACACCACTACAACGTTATATAACCATTAACACCACCACTACAACGTTATATAACCATTAACACCACCACTACAACGTTATATAACCATTAACACCACCACTACAACGTTATATAACCATTAACACCACTACTACAACGTTATATAACCATTAACACCACTACTACAACGTTATATAACCATTAACACCACTACAACGTTATATAACCATTAACACCACTACAACGTTATATAACCATTAACACCACCACTACAACGTTATATAACCATTAACACCACCACTACAACGTTATATAACCATTAACACCACCACTACAACGTTATATAACCATTAACACCACCACTACAACGTTATATAACCATTAACACCACCACTACAACGTTATATAACCATTAACACCACCACTACAACGTTATATAACCATTAACACCACTACAACGTTATATAACCATTAACACCACCACTACAACGTTATATAACCATTAACACCACCACTACAACGTTATATAACCATTAACACCACCACTACAACGTTATATAACCATTAACACCACTACAACGTTATATAACCATTAACACCACCACTACAACGTTATATAACCATTAACACCACCACTACAACGTTATATAACCATTAACACCACTACAACGTTATATAACCATTAACACCACCACTACAACGTTATATAACCATTAACACCACCACTACAACGTTATATAACCACTAACACCACTACAACGTTATATAACCATTAACACCACCACTACAACGTTACATAACCATTAACACCACTACTACAACGTTATATAACCATTAACACCACCACTACAACGTTATATAACCATTAACACCACCACTACAACGTTATATAACCATTACACCACTACAACGTTATATAACCATTAACACCACTACTACAACGTTATATAACCATTAACACCACCACTACAACGTTATATAACCATTAACACCACCACTACAACGTTATATAACCATTAACACCACTACTACAACGTTATATAACCATTAACACCACTACTACAACGTTATATAACCATTAACACCACTACAACAACGTTATATAACCATTAACACCACTACAACGTTATATAACCATTAACACCACTACTACAACGTTATATAACCATTAACACCACCACTACAACGTTATATAACCATTAACACCACTACTACAACGTTATATAACCATTAACACCACTACAACGTTATATAACCATTAACACCACCACTACAACGTTATATAACCATTAACACCACTACTACAACGTTATATAACCATTAACACCACCACTACAACGTTATATAACCATTAACACCACTACAACGTTATATAACCATTAACACCACTACAACGTTATATAACCATTAACACCACCACTACAACGTTACATAACCATTAACACCACTACAACGTTATATAACCATTAACACCACCACTACAACGTTATATAACCATTAACACCACTACTACAACGTTATATAACCATTAACACCACTACAACGTTATATAACCATTAACACCACCACTACAACGTTATATAACCATTAACACCACCACTACAACGTTATATAACCATTAACACCACTACAACGTTATATAACCATTAACACCACCACTACAACGTTATATAACCATTAACACCACCACTACAACGTTATATAACCATTAACACCACTACAACGTTACATAACCATTAACACCACCACTACAACGTTATATAACCATTAACACCACCACTACAACGTTATATAACCATTAACACCACTACTACAACGTTACATAACCATTAACACCACTACAACGTTATATAACCATTAACACCACCACTACAACGTTATATAACCATTAACACCACCACTACAACGTTATATAACCATTAACACCACTACAACGTTATATAACCATTAACACCACTACTACAACGTTATATAACCATTAACACCACTACAACGTTATATAACCATTAACACCACTACAACGTTATATAACCATTAACACCACTACAACGTTATATAACCATTAACACCACCACTACAACGTTATATAACCATTAACACCACCACTACAACGTTATATAACCATTAACACCACCACTACAACGTTATATAACCATTAACACCACCACTACAACGTTATATAACCATTAACACCACCACTACAACGTTATATAACCATTAACACCACCACTACAACGTTATATAACCATTAACACCACTACAACGTTATATAACCATTAACACCACCACTACAACGTTATATAACCATTAACACCACCACTACAACGTTATATAACCATTAACACCACCACTACAACGTTATATAACCATTAACACCACTACAACGTTATATAACCATTAACACCACCACTACAACGTTATATAACCATTAACACCACCACTACAACGTTATATAACCATTAACACCACTACAACGTTATATAACCATTAACACCACCACTACAACGTTATATAACCATTAACACCACCACTACAACGTTATATAACCACTAACACCACTACAACGTTATATAACCATTAACACCACCACTACAACGTTACATAACCATTAACACCACTACTACAACGTTATATAACCATTAACAGCCTGTATGTTCTAAGCAGAGAGAAACACTCTAGAAACCAAATGAGGTGTGAGATGAAAACATTCGTATGATTACGTTCTTTCCTAAAGGTATGATATTCAGTCCCCAGTACCTGTCAGCCTCCGAGCCTCTCCTGGTGACAGCTAGGAGGGGCTGGACATGGGGGTCAGTCCTTCCAGAGTCCAAGGTCTCTGTGCTGCCCAGCACTGACAACACCACCTTACTCAGGTTCCCATAGAACAACTGGGCCTGGTTGGGGCTCTGGGGCAGGTCGTAGGCTGGAGACAACAGCATGGGAAATCATGAGCTAAACTTAGTGGGTCAAGTCAACCCATACATTACACACACTATACATACACACCCATACATTACACACACACACACCCATACATTACACACACACACACACACACACACCCATACATTACACACACACACACACCCATACATTACACACACACACACACACACACACCCATACACACACACACACACACACATTACACACACACACACACATTACACACACACACACACCCATACATTACACACACACACACACCCACCCACCCATACATTACACACCCACACCCACACCCACACCCACACACACACACATACATACATACATACATACACACACAGTTGATGTCAGAAGTTTACATACACCTTAGCCAAATACATTTAAACTCAGTTTTTCACAATTCCTGACATTTAATCCTAGTAGACATTCCCTGTCTTAGGTCAGTTAGGATCACAACTTTATTTTAAGAATGTGAAATGTCAGAATAATAGTAGAGAGAATGATTTATTTCAGTTTTTATTTCTTTCATCACATTCCCAGTGGGTCAGAAGTTTACATACACTCAGTTAGTATTTGGTAGCATTGCCTTTAAATTGTTTAACTTGGGTCAAACGTTTCTGGTAGCCTTCCACAAGCTTCCCACAATAAGTTGGGTGAATTTTGGCCCATTCCTCCTGACAGAGCTGGTGTAACTGAGTCAGGTTTGTAGGCCTCCTTGCTCTCATACACTTTTTTCAGTTCTGCCAACAAATATTCTATCAGATTGAGGTCAGGGCTTTGTGGCCACTCCAATACCTTGACTTTGTTGTCCTTAAGCCATTTTGCCACAACTTTGGAAGTATGCTTGGGGTCATTGTCCATTTGGAAGACCCATTTGTGACCAAGCTTTAACTTCCCGACTGATGTCTTGAGCTGTTGTTTCAATAAATACACATTTTACTTCTCATGATGCCATCTATTTTGTAAAGTGCATCAGTCCCTCCTGCAGAAAAGCACCCCCACAACATGATGCTGCCACCCCCGTGCTTCACGGTTGGGATGCTGTTCTTCGGCTTGCAAGCCCACCACTTTTTCCAAAAACATAGCGATGGTCATTATGGCCAAACAGTTCTATTTTTGTTTAATCAAACCAGAGGACATTTCTCCAAAAAGTATGATCTTTGTCCCCATGTGCAGTTGCAAACTGTAGTCTGGCTTTTTTATGGTGGTTTTGGAGCAGTGGCTTCTTCCTTGCTGAGCGGCCTTTCAGGTTATGTCGATATAGGACTCGTTTTACTGTGGATATCGATACTTTTGTACCTGTTTCCTCCAGCATCTTCACAAGGTCCTTTGCTGTTGTTCTGAGATCAATATGCACTTTTCGCACCAAAGTACATTCATCTCTACTATTGTTTGTACAGATGATCGTGGTACCTTCAGGCTTTTGGAAATTGCTGCCAAGGATGAACCAGACTTGTGTTGGTCCACATGTTTTTTCTGGTCTTTGCTGATTTCTTTTGATTTTCCCATGATGTCAAGCAAAGAGGCACTGAGTTTGAAGGTAGGCCTTGATATACATCCACAGGTGCACCGCCAATTGACTCAAATTATGTTAATTAACCTATCAGAAGCTTCTAAAGCCATGACATCATTTTCTGGAATTTTCCAAGCTGTTTAAAGGCACAGTAATCTTAGTGTATGTAAACGTCTGACCCACTGGAATTGTGATAAGTGAAATAATCTGTCAGTATCTGTCATTGGAAAAATGACTTGTGTCATGCACAAAGTAGATGTCCTAACTGACTTGCCGAAACTATAGTTTGTTAACAAAAAATGTGTGGAGTGGTTGAAAAATGAGTTAATGACACTAATCTAAGTATGTAAACTTCCGACTTCAACTGTGTGTGTGTGTGAGAGAGAGAGAGAGTGGTACCCTAGTGTATAGAACAGGGGTCTCCAACAGGTTGATCTACCAGTAACTCACAGACCACCTACGAGTAGCTCGCCAAACCATTCTGACTGCAAAATGTCACTAACAAATCCTGCAAGTATCAGACACCGCAAGCTCCCATCTCATCAAAGCAACATTACCCTACCCCTGTTCTAGAAAGACCCATGACCCTTACCCTCCAGGACCTGTTCCTCCCCCAGGAACCTCTCGTTGAAGTTGAGTCCTTTCAGCAGACTGTTCTCTGACAGAATCTTCCTGCCTGCATCAGGCTTCGACAGCAGCAACCTGGGGGACAGGAGATGGAGAGGGTGGTGAAATCAGTCTCCTTACAGTGTTGTAAATCAAACTAGAGGGCCTGGAGAACAGAAACAGACAGTAGTGGACCAAACGGTTCTGTCTGACAGCCCGGATCAACCTCCTCAAAGCCTCTATAATGCTATTGCTTCACAAGATGGCTGTTTAAAAGTCAGGTTAATGACAGCCCATGTAAGAAACAGAGGGACAGGTCCTCACCTCCTGAACTGTTGTCGTGAGACCTCGTCTCCACAGAAGAGACAGACTGTGGCCAGGACGGCATTAGCTGACTGACACAGAGTCTGCTCTCTCTGGGTCACCTTCATCAGAACCGTGATCACCTGGAGAAAGAACCAGTTCACACCATCTATTAATGATAGAAACATCTCTCCATCTCTCCAGTCAGGTAGTCCAGTTCACACCATATATTAATGATAGAAACATCTCTCCAGTCAGGCAGTCCAGTTCACACCATCTATTAATGATAGAAACATCTCTCCAGTCAGGCAGTCCAGTTCACACCATCTATTAATGAGAAACATCTCTCCATGTCTCCAGTCAGGCAGTCCAGTTCACACCATCTATTAATGATAGAAACATCTCTCCAGTCAGGCAGTCCAGTTCACACCATCTATTAATGATAGAAACATCTCTCCAGTCAGGTAGTCCAGTTCACACCATCTATTAATGATAGAAACATCTCTCCAGTCAGGTAGTCCAGTTCACACCATCTATTAATGATATAAACATCTCTCCAGTCAGGCAGTCCAGTTCACACCATCTATTAATGATAGAAACATCTCTCCATCTCTCCAGTCAGGTAGTCCAGTTCACACCATCTATTAAAACTTCTTGCTCCTACTTGAGACGCAGACGTCTCAAGTAGGCACCTGGAAATGCAAATGCGCTACGCTAAATGCTAAATGTACTCGTTAAAAATCAAACGTTCATTAAAATATACATGTAGGGTATTGAATTAAAGCTACACTCGTTGTGAATCTAGCCAACAAGTCAGATTTTTAAAATGCTTTTCGGCGAAAGCATGAGAAGCTATTATCTGATAGCATGCAACACCCCAAAATGCCTGAAGGCGACGTAAACAAAATAATTAGCGTAGCCGGCGCTACACAAAAACGCAGAAATAAAATATAAAACATTCATTACCTTTGATGATATTCTTTGTTGGCACTCCTATATGTCCCATAAACATCACAAATTAGTATTTTTCCCCGATTAAATCCGTCCATGAATGCCCAAAATATCCATTTGTATAGCCTGTCTGCATCAGGAAAAAAGCTCTCTTCCAACACGCAACGTCATGTTTAAAAATTATATAAGTTGCCTATATTCTTTGACAAAACACTTCAACCTACTTTTATAACCCAACTTTAGGTATTTGTAAACGTTAATAAGCGATCAAATTGATCACTGGGCGATCTGTATTCAATAGCAGCTACAAAAGAAAACAGTGTCCATTTTTCAATCTTCCAAAATCGATTGAGGTAGGCTGGATGGAATCACGGATCTATTGATAATGTCTCAATGGATTTTTGTCAATGAAAATGACGTTTTTGGCGACATCGTGTGGAAGCTGTAGGAATCCGTCTCCATATTAAATTTGGTTTCCTTTAAATAATCCATGAAAGGGGCGCATGGATACTTTTTTCAGATTTCAGTGACCAGTTTTTCTTGCGCTTTTCGATGAAACACACGCTCTGTTATAGTCACAGCCGTGATTTAACCAGTTTTAGAAACTTCAGAGTGTTTTCTATCCACACATACTAATCATATGCATATACTATATTCCTGGCATGAGTAGCAGGACGCTGAAAAGTTGCGCAATTTTTAACAGAATGTTCGAAAAAGGAGGGGGTAGGATAAAGAGGTTAATGATAGAAACATCTCTCCAGTCAGGTAGTCCAGTTCACACCATCTATTAATGATAGAAACATCTCTCCAGTCAGGCAGTCCAGTTCACACCAACTATTAATGATAGAAACATCTCTCCAGTCAGGTAGTCCAGTTCACACCATCTATTAATGATAGAAACATCTCTCCAGTCAGGCAGTCCAGTTCACACCATCTATTAATGATAGAAACATCTCTCCATCTCTCCAGTCAGGTAGTCCAGTTCACACCATCTATTAATGATAGAAACATCTCTCCTGTCAGGTAGTCCAGTTCACACCATCTATTAATGATAGAAACATCTCTCCAGTCAGGTAGTCCAGTTCACACCATCTATTAATGATAGAAACATCTCTCCAGTCAGGCAGTCCAGTTCACACCATCTATTAATGATAGAAACATCTCTCCTGTCAGGTAGTTCAGTTCACACCATCTATTAATGATAGAAACATCTCTCCAGTCAGGCAGTCCAGTTCACACCATCTATTAATGATAGAAACATCTCTCCAGTCAGGCAGTCCAGTTCACACCATCTATTAATGATAGAAACATCTCTCCAGTCAGGCAGTCTAGTTCACACCATCTATTAATGATAGAAACATCTCTCCATCTCTCCAGTCAGGTAGTCCAGTTCACACCATCTATAAATGATAGAAACATCTCCCCATCTCTCCAGTCAGGTAGTCCAGTTCACACCAACTATTAATGATAGAAACATCTCTCCATCTCTCCAGTCAGGTAGTCCAGTTCACACCATCTATTAATGATAGAAACATCTCTCCAGTCAGGTAGTCCAGTTCACACCATCTATTAATGATAGAAACATCTCTCCAGTCAGGTAGTCCAGTTCACACCATCTATTAATGATAGAAACATCTCTCCAGTCAGGCAGTCCAGTTCACACCAACTATTAATGATAGAAACATCTCTCCAGTCAGGTAGTCCAGTTCACACCATCTATTAATGATAGAAACATCTCTCCAGTCAGGCAGTCCAGTTCACACCATCTATTAATGATATAAACATCTCTCCATCTCTCCAGTCAGGTAGTCCAGTTCACACCATCTATTAATGATAGAAACATCTCTCCTGTCAGGTAGTCCAGTTCACACCATCTATTAATGATAGAAACATCTCTCCAGTCAGGCAGTCCAGTTCACACCATCTATTAATGATAGAAACATCTCTCCATCTCTCCAGTCAGGTAGTCCAGTTCACACCATCTATTAATGATAGAAACATCTCTCCTGTCAGGTAGTCCAGTTCACACCATCTATTAATGATAGAAACATCTCTCCAGTCAGGTAGTCCAGTTCACACCATCTATTAATGATAGAAACATCTCTCCAGTCAGGCAGTCCAGTTCACACCATCTATTAATGATAGAAACATCTCTCCTGTCAGGTAGTTCAGTTCACACCATCTATTAATGATAGAAACATCTCTCCAGTCAGGCAGTCCAGTTCACACCATCTATTAATGATAGAAACATCTCTCCAGTCAGGCAGTCCAGTTCACACCATCTATTAATGATAGAAACATCTCTCCAGTCAGGCAGTCTAGTTCACACCATCTATTAATGATAGAAACATCTCTCCATCTCTCCAGTCAGGTAGTCCAGTTCACACCATCTATAAATGATAGAAACATCTCCCCATCTCTCCAGTCAGGTAGTCCAGTTCACACCAACTATTAATGATAGAAACATCTCTCCATCTCTCCAGTCAGGTAGTCCAGTTCACACCATCTATTAATGATAGAAACATCTCTCCAGTCAGGTAGTCCAGTTCACACCATCTATTAATGATAGAAACATCTCTCCAGTCAGGTAGTCCAGTTCACACCATCTATTAATGATAGAAACATCTCTCCATCTCTCCAGTCAGGCAGTCCAGTTCACACCATCTATTAATGATTGAAACATCTCCCCATCTCTCCAGAAACATCTCCCCATCTCTCCAGTCAGGCAGTCCAGTTCACACCATCTATTAATGATAGAAACATCTCTCCAGTCAGGCAGTCCAGTTCACACCATCTATTAATGATAGAAACATCTCTCCAGTCAGGTAGTCCAGTTCACACCATCTATTAATGATATAAACATCTCTCCAGTCAGGCAGTCCAGTTCACACCATCTATTAATGATAGAAACATCTCTCCATCTCTCCAGTCAGGTAGTCCAGTTCACACCATCTATTAAAACTTCTTGCTCCTACTTGAGACGCAGACGTCTCAAGTAGGCACCTGGAAATGCAAATGCGCTACGCTAAATGCTAAATGTACTCGTTAAAAATCAAACGTTCATTAAAATATACATGTAGGGTATTGAATTAAAGCTACACTCGTTGTGAATCTAGCCAACAAGTCAGATTTTTAAAATGCTTTTCGGCGAAAGCATGAGAAGCTATTATCTGATAGCATGCAACACCCCAAAATGCCTGAAGGCGACGTAAACAAAATAATTAGCGTAGCCGGCGCTACACAAAAACGCAGAAATAAAATATAAAACATTCATTACCTTTGATGATATTCTTTGTTGGCACTCCTATATGTCCCATAAACATCACAAATTAGTATTTTTCCCCGATTAAATCCGTCCATGAATGCCCAAAATATCCATTTGTATAGCCTGTCTGCATCAGGAAAAAAGCTCTCTTCCAACACGCAACGTCATGTTTAAAAATTATATAAGTTGCCTATATTCTTTGACAAAACACTTCAACCTACTTTTATAACCCAACTTTAGGTATTTGTAAACGTTAATAAGCGATCAAATTGATCACTGGGCGATCTGTATTCAATAGCAGCTACAAAAGAAAACAGTGTCCATTTTTCAATCTTCCAAAATCGATTGAGGTAGGCTGGATGGAATCACGGATCTATTGATAATGTCTCAATGGATTTTTGTCAATGAAAATGACGTTTTTGGCGACATCGTGTGGAAGCTGTAGGAATCCGTCTCCATATTAAATTTGGTTTCCTTTAAATAATCCATGAAAGGGGCGCATGGATACTTTTTTCAGATTTCAGTGACCAGTTTTTCTTGCGCTTTTCGATGAAACACACGCTCTGTTATAGTCACAGCCGTGATTTAACCAGTTTTAGAAACTTCAGAGTGTTTTCTATCCACACATACTAATCATATGCATATACTATATTCCTGGCATGAGTAGCAGGACGCTGAAAAGTTGCACAATTTTTAACAGAATGTTCGAAAAAGGAGGGGGTAGGATAAAGAGGTTAATGATAGAAACATCTCTCCAGTCAGGTAGTCCAGTTCACACCATCTATTAATGATAGAAACATCTCTCCAGTCAGGCAGTCCAGTTCACACCAACTATTAATGATAGAAACATCTCTCCAGTCAGGTAGTCCAGTTCACACCATCTATTAATGATAGAAACATCTCTCCAGTCAGGCAGTCCAGTTCACACCATCTATTAATGATAGAAACATCTCTCCATCTCTCCAGTCAGGTAGTCCAGTTCACACCATCTATTAATGATAGAAACATCTCTCCTGTCAGGTAGTCCAGTTCACACCATCTATTAATGATAGAAACATCTCTCCAGTCAGGCAGTCCAGTTCACACCATCTATTAATGATAGAAACATCTCTCCATCTCTCCAGTCAGGTAGTCCAGTTCACACCATCTATTAATGATAGAAACATCTCTCCTGTCAGGTAGTCCAGTTCACACCATCTATTAATGATAGAAACATCTCTCCAGTCAGGTAGTCCAGTTCACACCATATATTAATGATAGAAACATCTCTCCAGTCAGGCAGTCCAGTTCACACCATCTATTAATGATAGAAACATCTCTCCTGTCAGGTAGTTCAGTTCACACCATCTATTAATGATAGAAACATCTCTCCAGTCAGGCAGTCCAGTTCACACCATCTATTAATGATAGAAACATCTCTCCAGTCAGGCAGTCCAGTTCACACCATCTATTAATGATAGAAACATCTCTCCAGTCAGGCAGTCTAGTTCACACCATCTATTAATGATAGAAACATCTCTCCATCTCTCCAGTCAGGTAGTCCAGTTCACACCATCTATAAATGATAGAAACATCTCCCCATCTCTCCAGTCAGGTAGTCCAGTTCACACCAACTATTAATGATAGAAACATCTCTCCATCTCTCCAGTCAGGTAGTCCAGTTCACACCATCTATTAATGATAGAAACATCTCTCCAGTCAGGTAGTCCAGTTCACACCATCTATTAATGATAGAAACATCTCTCCAGTCAGGTAGTCCAGTTCACACCATCTATTAATGATAGAAACATCTCTCCATCTCTCCAGTCAGGCAGTCCAGTTCACACCATCTATTAATGATTGAAACATCTCCCCATCTCTCCAGAAACATCTCCCCATCTCTCCAGTCAGGTAGTCCAGTTCACACCATCTATTAATGATAGAAACATCTCCCCATCTCTCCAGTCAGGTAGTCCAGTTCACACCATCTATTAATGATAGAAACATCTCCCCATCTCTCCAGTCAGGTAGTCCAGTTCACACCATCTATGAATGATAGAAACATCTCTCCAGTCAGGTAGTCCAGTTCACACCAACTATTAATGACAGAAACATCTCTCCAGTCAGGTAGTCCAGTTCACACCATCTATTAATGATAGAAACATCTCCCCATCTCTCCAGTCAGGTAGTCCAGTTCACACCAACTATTAATGACAGAAACATCTCTCCAGTCAGGTAGTCCAGTTCACACCATCTATTAATGATATAAACATCTCTCCATGTCTCCGGTCAGGAAGTCCAGATCAAACCAGAACCTCCTTTCTGACCACAACAAGTCATGTGACCTACCTCCTGTGTCCTCTCCTTCAGGACGAACTGAGACGGAGAGAGGCTGATGTCCGAGGAGTCCATGACAGAGCGTGTGTGTAGGTCAGAGTAGGGAACAGCCTTAATGAAGGCAGCCCTGCACCCAGTGTTTCTCACACAGACACACAGCTTGGAGACCTGGCCTGCTGCCACCCCCATTAGCATAGCCACGTAGCCGTCTGATAGCTTCCTGTGGTCTTCCAGAATAATGTTGCTGGTCCCTCCATAGCCTGATAGGGGGATCTGGGGGGGCGAGAGAGAGACAGAGGGCTGTTTGTATATCTCTATTTATTAAGATGTGAGGCATATAGCCAGAGCTACCTAACCCATACGTCGCGTCAGACTCATATACAACCCATACGTCGCGTCAGACTCATATACAACCCATACGTCGCGTCAGACTCATATACAACCCATACGTCGCCACAGACTCATATACAACCCATACGTCGCCACAGACTCCCAACCCATACGTCGCCACAGACTCACAACCCATACGTCGCCACAGACTCACAACCCATACGTCGCCACAGACTCCCAACCCATACGTCGCCACAGACTCCCAACCCATACGTCGCCACAGACTCACAACCCATACGTCGCCACAGAATCACAACCCATACGTCGCCACAGACTCACAACCCATACGTCGCCACAGACTCACAACCCATACGTCGCGTCAGACTCACAACCCATACGTCGCCACAGACTCACAACCCATACGTCGCCACAGACTCACAACCCATACGTCGCCACAGACTCCCAACCCATACGTCGCCACAGACTCCCAACCCATACGTCGCCACAGACTCACAACCCATACGTCGCCACAGACTCACAACCCATACGTCATCACAGACTCATTGTGAAGTCTGAAAACAGACAAACTTTTAAAAGTGTAATGTCCCTTTAAGATCAGAAACCACCACTGAAAACCAGTCACTTCAATAAGTAGCTAGATCCTCGGAACCCGTAGATTTTCACGTTTCTGTTGTTGGCCTTGCACTACACACCGGACTCAAATAACCACGTCATCATCAAGCCTTTGATTCGTGGAATCAGGAGTGTAGTGCTAGGGCAACAACTACGGCCCAGGGCAACAACTACGGCCCAGGGCAACAACTACGGTCCAGGGCAACAACTACGGCCCAGGAGGAAGAAACATTGGTCTATAGGATGGTTAGGGTAGAGAGGGCCAGACAGTGAACCAGGATGGTTAGGGTAGAGAGGGCCCAGGATGGTTAGGGTAGAGTGGGCCAGACAGTAAACCAAGATGGTTAGGGTAGAGGGCCAGACAGTGAACCAGGATGGTTAGGGTAGAGAGGACCTCACAGTAAACCAGGATGGTTAGGGTAGAGAGGACCTCACAGTAAACCAGGATGGTTAGGGTAGAGTGGGCCAGACAGTAAACCAGGATGGTTAGGGTAGAGAGGACCTCACAGTAAACCAGGATGGTTAGGGTAGAGAGGGCCGAGGATGGTTAGGGTAGAGTGGACCAGACAGTGAACCAGGATGGTTAGGGTAGAGAGGACCTCACAGTAAACCAGGATGGTTAGGGTAGAGAGGACCTCACAGTAAACCAGGATGGTTAGGGTAGAGAGGACCTCACAGTAAACCAGGATGGTTAGGGTAGAGTGGACCAGACAGTGAACCAGGATGGTTAGGGTAGAGAGGGCCTCACAGTAAACCAGGATGGTTAGGGTAGAGTGGGCCTCACAGTGAACCAGGATGGTTAGGGTAGAGAGGGCCTCACAGTGAACCAGGATGGTTAGGGTAGAGAGGGCCTCACAGTGAACCAGGATGGTTAGGGTAGAGAGGGCCTCACAGTGAACCAGGATGGTTAAGGTAGAGTGGGCCAGACAGTGAACCAGGATGGTTAGGGTAGAGAGGGCCTCACAGTAAACCAGGATGGTTAGGGTAGAGTGGGCCAGACAGTAAACCAGGATGGTTAGGGTAGAGAGAACCTCACAGTAAACCATGGTGTTTGGTGATGAGAGGGCCCAGGATGGTTAGGGTAGAGAGGGCCTCACAGTGAACCAGGATGGTTAGGGTAGAGTGGGCCAGACAGTGAACCAGGATGGTTAAGGTAGAGTGGGCCAGACAGTGAACCAGGATGGTTAGGGTAGAGAGGGCCTCACAGTAAACCAGGATGGTTAGGGTAGAGTGGGCCAGACAGTAAACCAGGATGGTTAGGGTAGAGAGAACCTCACAGTAAACCATGGTGTTTGGTGATGAGAGGGCCCAGGATGGTTAGGGTAGAGAGGACCTCACAGTAAACCAGGATGGTTAGGGTAGAGAGGGCCCAGGATGGTTAGGGTAGAGAGGACCTCACAGTAAACCAGGATGGTTAGGGTAGAGAGGGCCCAGGATGGTTAGGGTAGAGATGAACTCACAGTAAACCAGGATGGTTAGGGTAGAGAGGGCCCAGGATGGTTAGGGTAGAGAGGACCTCACAGTAAACCAGGATGGTTAGGGTAGAGAGGACCTCACAGTAAACCAGGATGGTTAGGGTAGAGAGGGCCGAGGATGGTTAGGGTAGAGATGACCTCACAGTGAACTTGATGCCAGGCTGTGAGGGTAGAGTGGGCCAGACAGTAAACCAGGATGGTTAGGGTAGAGGGCCAGACAGTGAACCAGGATGGTTAGGGTAGAGAGGACCTCACAGTAAACCAGGATGGTTAGGGTAGAGTGGACCTCACAGTAAACCAGGATGGTTAGGGTAGAGTGGACCAGACAGTGAACCAGGATGGTTAGGGTAGAGAGGGCCTCACAGTAAACCAGGATGGTTAGGGTAGAGAGGGCCTCACAGTGAACCAGGATGGTTAGGGTAGAGTGGGCCTCACAGTGAACCAGGATGGTTAGGGTAGAGAGGGCCTCACAGTGAACCAGGATGGTTAGGGTAGAGAGGGCCTCACAGTGAACCAGGATGGTTAGGGTAGAGTGGGCCTCACAGTGAACCAGGATAGTTAGGGTAGAGTGGGCCTCACAGTGAACCAGGATGGTTAGGGTAGAGAGGGCCTCACAGTGAACCAGGATGGTTAGGGTAGAGAGGGCCTCACAGTGAACCAGGATGGTTAGGGTAGAGAGGGCCTCACAGTGAACCAGGATGGTTAGGGTAGAGAGGGCCTCACAGTGAACCAGGATAGTTAGGGTAGAGTGGGCCTCACAGTGAACCAGGATGGTTAGGGTAGAGAGGGCCTCACAGTGAACCAGGATGGTTAGGGTAGAGAGGGCCTCACAGTGAACCAGGATGGTTAGGGTAGAGTGGGCCTCACAGTGAACCAGGATGGTTAGGGTAGAGTGGGCCAGACAGTGAACCAGGATGGTTAGGGTAGAGAGGACCTCACAGTGAACCAGGATGGTTAGGGTAGAGAGGGCCTCACAGTGAACCAGGATGGTTAGGGTAGAGTGGGCCAGACAGTGAACCAGGATGGTTAGGGTAGAGTGGGCCTCACAGTGAACCAGGATGGTTAGGGTAGAGTGGGCCTCACAGTGAACTTGATGCCAGGCTGTGAGGGCCTCACAGTGAACTTGATGCCAGGCTGTGAGGGCCTCACAGTGAACTTGATGCCAGGCTGTGAGGGCCTCACAGTGAACTTGATGCCAGGCTGTGAGGGCCTCACAGTGAACTTGATGCCAGGCTGTGAGGGCCTCACAGTGAACTTGATGCCAGGCTCTGAGGGCCTCACAGTGAACTTGATGCCAGGCTGTGAGGGCCTCACAGTGAACTTGATGCCAGGCTGTGAGGGCCTCACAGTGAACTTGATGCCAGGCTGTGAGGGCCTCACAGTGAACTTGATGCCAGGCTGTGAGGGCCTCACAGTGAACCAGGATAGTTAGGGTAGAGAGGGCCTCACAGTGAACCAGGATAGTTAGGGTATAGAGGGCCTCACAGTGAACTTGATGCCAGGCTGTGAGGGCCTCACAGTGAACCAGGATAGTTAGGGTAGAGAGGGCCTCACAGTGAACTTGATGCCAGGCTGTGAGGGCCTCACAGTGAACCAGGATAGTTAGGGTAGAGAGGGCCTCACAGTAAACCAGGATGGTTAGGGTAGAGAGGGCCTCACAGTGAACCAGGATGGTTAGGGTAGAGAGGGCCTCACAGTGAACCAGGATGGTTAGGGTAGAGAGGGCCTCACAGTGAACTTGATGCCAGGCTGTGAGGGCCGTACTCCAGACTGTTTGATCTCCAGCTTGGACAGGGTGCAGGCCACCCGGGTTGGGGCAAACAGCAGGTGGACAACAACATCCTCCCTGGGCCGGATAGACAGCTCTCTGTGTCGGGTCAACCTCTCCTCCTGTCCAAAACTACTCTGGAGCTGGGAGAGATATATTACATTAATAGATAGACAGGAGAGAGACAGGAGAGAGAGATATTACATTAATAGATAGACAGGAGAGAGAGAGAGAGGAGAGAGAGATATTACATTAATAGATAGACAGGAGAGAGAGAGAGAGGAGAGAGAGATATTACATTAATAGATAGACAGGAGAGAGAGAGAGAGAGAGGAGAGAGAGATATTACATTAATAGATAGACAGGAGAGAGAGAGAGAGGAGAGAGAGATATTACATTAATAGATAGACAGGAGAGAGAGAGAGAGAGAGAGAGGGAGGAGAGAGAGATATTACATTAATAGATAGACAGGAGAGAGAGAGAGAGGAGAGAGAGATATTACATTAATAGATAGACAGGAGAGAGAGAGAGAGGAGAGAGATATTACATTAATAGATAGACAGGAGAGAGAGAGAGAGAGAGGAGAGAGATATTACATTAGGAGACAGAGAGAGAGAGACACAGATGGAGAGAGAGACACAGATGGAGAGAGAGAGACAGATGGAGAGAGAGAGACACAGATGGAGAGAGAGACACAGATGGAGAGAGAGATATTACATTAGGAGACAGAGAGAGAGAGACAGATGGAGAGAGAGACACAGATGGAGAGAGAGATATTACATTAGGAGACAGAGAGAGAGAGACAGATGGAGAGAGAGACACAGATGGAGAGAGAGACACAGATGGAGAGAGAGACACAGATGGAGAGAGAGACACAGATGGAGAGAGAGACATGACTGTTCACTCTAATGGCTTCAAACACCACAGGAGACCACAGCCAAGTCTCCAGGCAAGCAGTCTGACACAGAGCTGTTGGAGAGGGGTAAGGAGCAGTCTGACACAGAGCTGTTGGAGAGGGTTAAGGAGCAGTCTGACACAGAGCTGTTGGAGAGGGTTAAGGAGCAGTCTGACACAGAGCTGTTGGAGAGGGTTAAGGAGCAGTCTGACACAGAGCTGTTGGAGAGGGTTAAGGAGCAGTCTGACACAGAGCTGTTGGAGAGGGTTAAGGAGCAGTCTGACACAGAGCTGTTGGAGAGGGTTAAGGAGCAGTCTGACACAGAGCTGTTGGAGAGGGTTAAGGAGCAGTCTGACACAGAGCTGTTGGAGAGCGGTAAGGAGCAGTCTGACACAGAGCTGTTGGAGAGGGTTAAGGAGCAGTCTGACAGAGCTGTTGGAGAGGGTTAAGGAGCAGTCTGACACAGAGCTGTTGGAGAGGGTTAAGGAGCAGTCTGACACAGAGCTGTTGGAGAGGGTTAAGGAGCAGTCTGACACAGAGCTGTTGGAGAGGGTTAAGGAGCAGTCTGACACAGAGCTGTTGGAGAGGGTTAAGGAGCAGTCTGACACAGAGCTGTTGGAGAGGGTTAAGGAGCAGTCTGACACAGAGCTGTTGGAGAGGGGTAAGGAGCAGTCTGACACAGAGCTGTTGGAGAGGGTTAAGGAGCAGTCTGACACAGAGCTGTTGGAGAGGGTTAAGGAGCAGTCTGACACAGAGCTGTTGGAGAGGGGTAAGGAGCAGTCTGACACAGAGCTGTTGGAGAGGGTTAAGGAGCAGTCTGACACAGAGCTGTTGGAGAGGGTTAAGGAGCAGTCTGACAAAGCTGTTGGAGAGGGTTAAGGAGCAGTCTGACACAGAGCTGTTGTGATTGATATCTGAAGAGTAGCTGGAGAGGGTTAAGGAGCAGTCTGATACAGAGCTGTTGGAGAGGGTTAAGGAGCAGTCTGATACAGAGCTGTTGGAGAGGGTTAAGGAGCAGTCTGATACAGAGCTGTTGGAGAGGGTTAAGGAGCAGTCTGACACAGAGCTGTTGGAGAGGGTTAAGGAGCAGTCTGATACAGAGCTGTTGGAGAGGGTTAAGGAGCAGTCTGACACAGAGCTGTTGGAGAGGGTTAAGGAGCAGTCTGACACAGAGCTGTTGGAGAGGGTTAAGGAGCAGTCTGACACAGAGCTGTTGGAGAGGGTTAAGGAGCAGTCTGACACAGAGCTGTTGGAGAGGGTTAAGGAGCAGTCTGACACAGAGCTGTTGGAGAGGGTTAAGGAGCAGTCTGATACAGAGCTGTTGGAGAGGGTTAAGGAGCAGTCTGATACAGAGCTGTTGGAGAGGGTTAAGGAGCAGTCTGATACAGAGCTGTTGGAGAGGGTTAAGGAGCAGTCTGACACAGAGCTGTTGGAGAGGGTTAAGGAGCAGTCTGACACAGAGCTGTTGGAGAGGGTTAAGGAGCAGTCTGACACAGAGCTGTTGGAGAGGGTTAAGGAGCAGTCTGACACAGAGCTGTTGGAGAGGGTTAAGGAGCAGTCTGACAGAGCTGTTGGAGAGGGTTAAGGAGCAGTCTGACACAGAGCTGTTGGAGAGGGTTAAGGAGCAGTCTGACACAGAGCTGTTGGAGAGGGTTAAGGAGCAGTCTGACACAGAGCTGTTGGAGAGGGTTAAGGAGCAGTCTGACACAGAGCTGTTGTGATTGATATCTGAAGAGTAGCTGGAGAGGGTTAAGGAGCAGTCTGACACAGAGCTGTTGTGATTGATATCTGAAGAGTAGCTGGAGAGGGTTAAGGAGCAGTCTGACACAGAGCTGTTGTGATTGATATCTGAAGAGTAGCTGGAGAGGGTTAAGGAGCAGTCTGACACAGAGCTGTTGTGATTGATATCTGAAGAGTAGCTGGAGAGGGTTAAGGAGCAGTCTGACACAGAGCTGTTGTGATTGATATCTGAAGAGTAGCTGGAGAGGTTTAAGGAGCAGTCTGACACAGAGCTGTTGTGATTGATATCTGAAGAGTAGCTGGAGAGGGTTAAGGAGCAGTCTGACACAGAGCTGTTGTGATTGATATCTGAAGAGTAGCTGAAGGCCACATGGAGCTGGACAAGTCAAGGAGGTTTGGTTCTTACCTGGAAACAGCTGTGGTCTTGTCCTCGGATCAGCAGACGCAGGTGATGTGTTGTGTTGGGGGAGTTATTACGAAGAACCAGCTTCTGTTGTCTGTACAGGTAGAAGACCACATTCAGAGCTCCAACACCACACCACCTCCACCACACCACCTCCACCACACCACCTCCACCACCACCACACCTCCACCACACCTCCACCACACTTCCACCACAACACCGCCAAAATATATTGAACCTTTATTTAACTTGGCAAGACAGTTAAGAACAAATTCTTATTTACAACGACGGCCAAACCCAGACAACGCTGGGCCAATTGTGCGCCGCCCTATGGGACTCCCAATCACGGCCGGGTATGATACAGCCTGGAATCGAACCAAGGACTGTAGTGACACCTCTTGCAGTGAGATGCAGTGCCTTAGACCGCTGCGCCACTCGGGAGCAACTATGTATGGATGAATCATTATGACTAACATGGAAGAGTCTAGTAAAATGTTCCTTACACAGCCCTGCCCAGCGTGACCCCTCCCCAGGCCACAAACTGCTTGTTGGAGAGGATGGGGGGCACCTCACTGTGGGGCAGCATGCCCAGGGCAGAGACAGGACCAGGGGCAGCAGGGTTCACCCCCTCCTCTGGTACCACCTGTCCCTTCAGAACCACCTCATACTGAGGACCAGACGGCAGCACCAGGATGGTCAGAACACTGGAGGGACAAGCACAGAGAAACATCAGAACAGGAAGTATCATGAAAACACAAGGACACAGAACAACCACCCAGGGAGAAGTCTGAGCTGCCAGGACAAGGATCCTAGAGCAACAGATCATATCTTACACTCTGAAGTACAACTGAGTAATGTAGAAGACTTTCTACAAGGCTAGATGTTCACAACACAGTAATGTAGAAGGCTTTCTACAAGGCTAGATATGTAGAAGGCTTTCCACAAGGCTAGATGTTCAGAACTGAGTAATGTAAAAGGCCTTCTACAAGGCTAGATGTTCACAACACTGAGTAATGTAGAAGGCTTTCTACAAGGCTAGATGTTCACAACACTGAGAAATGTAGAAGGCTTTCTACAAGGCTAGATGTTCACAACACTGAGTAATGTAGAAAGCTTTCTACAAGGCTAGATGCTCAGAACTCTGAAGTGTGTAAAAAATAAATAAATAATTAAAAAGTACCTCTCTCGGTTCTTCCTGCCGCCCTGAGAGGTGAACGAGACCACAATGCCTTGCTCCTCCCCGGCACGCAGACACAGGTCAACAGGACTCACAGAGAAACAGCCATCACCACCGCTGTTCTGTAGACAAGCACCACACAGGAGGTCATACCAACAGTCAGCACCACACAGGAGGTCATATCAACCAACAGTCAGCACCACACAGGAGGTCATATCAACCAACAGTCAGCACCACCCAGGAGGTCATACCAACAGTCAGCACCACACAGGAGGTCATACCAACAGTCAGCACCACACACAGGAGGTCATATCAACCGTCAGCACCACACACAGGAGGTCATATCAACCAACAGTCAGCACCACCCAGGAGGTCATATCAACAGTCAGCACCCCACAGGAGGTCATACCAACAGTCAGCACCACACACAGGAGGTCATATCAACCAACAGTCAGCACCACCCAGGAGGTCATACCAACAGTCAGCACCACACAGGAGGTCATACCAACAGTCAGCACCACACACAGGAGGTCATATCAACCAACAGTCAGCACCACCCAGGAGGTCATACCAACAGTCAGCACCACACAGGAGGTCATACCAACAGTCAGCACCACACAGGAGGTCATACCAACAGTCAGCACCACACAGGAGGTCATACCAACAGTCAGCACCACACAGGAGATCATACCAACAGTCAGCACCACACAGGAGGTCATACCAACAGTCAGCACCACACAGGAGGTCATACCAACAGTCAGCACCACACAGGAGGTCATACCAACAGTCAGCACCACACAGGTGGTCATACCAACAGTCAGCACCACACAGGAGGTCATACCAACAGTCAGCACCACCCAGGAGGTCATACCAACAGCCAGCACCACACAGGAGGTCATACCAACAGTCAGCACCACACAGGTCATACCAACAGTCAGCACCACACAGGAGGTCATATCAACAGTCAGCACCACCCAGGAGGTCATACCAACAGTCAGCACCACACAGGAGGTCATACCAACAGTCAGCACCACACAGGAGGTCATATCAACAGTCAGCACCACACAGGAGGTCATACCAACAGTCAGCACCACCCAGGAGGTCATACCAACAGTCAGCACCACACAGGAGGTCATACCAACAGTCAGCACCACACAGGAGGTCATACCAACAGTCAGCACCACACAGGAGGTCATACCAACAGTCAGCACCCCACAGGAGGTCATACCAACAGTCAGCACCCCACAGGAGGTCATACCAACAGTCAGCACCCCACAGGAGGTCATACCAACAGTCAGCACCCCACAGGAGGTCATACCAACAGTCAGCACCCCACAGAAGGTCATACCAACAGTCAGCACCCCACAGGAGGTCATACCAACAGTCAGCACCCCACAGGAGGTCATACCAACAGTCAGCACCCCACAGGAGGTCATACCAACCAACAGTCAGCACCACACAGGAGGTCAAGTCAACAGTCAGCACCACCCAGGAGGTCATACCAACAGTCAGCACCACACAGGAGGTCATATCAACCAACAGTCAGCACCACACAGGAGGTCATATCAACAGTCAGCACCACACAGGAGGTTATATCAACAGTCAGCACCACCCAGGAGGTCATACCAACAGTCAGCACCACCCAGGAGGTCATATCAACCAACAGTCAGCACCACCCAGGAGGTCATACCAACCAACAGTCAGCACCCCACAGGAGGTCATACCAACAGTCAGCACCCCACAGGAGGTCATATCAACCAACAGTCAGCACCACACAGGAGGTCATATCAACAGTCAGCACCACACAGGAGGTCATATCAACCAACAGTCAGCACCACACAGGAGGTCATACCAACCAACAGTCAGCACCACCCAGGAGGTCATACCAACAGTCAGCACCACACAGGAGGTCATATCAACCAACAGTCAGCACCACCCAGGAGGTCATATCAACAGTCAGCACCACACAGGAGGTCATACCAACAGTCAGCACCACCCAGGAGGTCATATCAACCAACAGTCAGCACCCCACAGGAGGTCATATCAACCAACAGTCAGCACCCCACAGGTCATATCAACCAACAGTCAGCACCACCCAGGAGGTCATATCAACCAACAGTCAGCACCACCCAGGAGGTCATACCAACCAACAGTCAGCACCCCACAGGAGGTCATACCAACAGTCAGCACCCCACAGGAGGTCATATCAACCAACAGTCAGCACCACACAGGAGGTCATATCAACAGTCAGCACCACACAGGAGGTCATATCAACCAACAGTCAGCACCACACAGGAGGTCATATCAACCAACAGTCAGCACCACACAGGAGGTCATACCAACAGTCAGCACCACACAGGAGGTCATATCAACCAACAGTCAGCACCACCCAGGAGGTCATACCAACAGTCAGCACCACACAGGAGGTCATACCAACAGTCAGCACCACCCAGGAGGTCATACCAACAGTCAGCACCACACAGGAGGTCATATCAACCAACAGTCAGCACCACCCAGGAGGTCATATCAACAGTCAGCACCACACAGGAGGTCATACCAACAGTCAGCACCACACAGGAGGTCATATCAACCAACAGTCAGCACCCCACAGGAGGTAATATCAACCAACAGTCAGCACCCCACAGGTCATATCAACCAACAGTCAGCACCACCCAGGAGGTCATATCAACAGTCAGCCAAACCACAACATATCCCCCAGTCTTATCCAAACCACAACACATCCCCCAGTCTTATCCAAACCACAACACATCCCCCAGGCTTATCCAAACCACAACACATCCCCCAGTCTTATCCAAACCACACCACATCCCCCAGTCTTATCCAAACCACAACACATCCCCCAGGCTTATCCAAACCACAACACATCCCCCAGGCTTATCCAAACCACATCCCCCAGGCTTATCCAAACCACATCCCCCAGGCTTATCCAAACCACATCCCCCAGGCTTATCCAAACCACAACACATCCCCCAGTCTTATCCAAACCACATCCCCCAGTCTTATCCAAACCACAACACATCCCCCAGGCTTATCCAAACCACACCACATCCACCAGGCTTATCCAAACCACACCACATCCCCCAGGCTTATCCAAACCACAACACATCCCCCAGGCTTATCCAAACCACAACACATCCCCCAGTCTTATCCAAACCACAACACATCCCCCAGGCTTATCCAAACCACAACACATCCCCCAGGCTTATCCAAACCACATCCCACAGGCTTATCCAAACCACATCCCACAGGCTTATCCAAACCACATCCCACAGGCTTATCCAAACCACAACACATCCCCCAGGCTTATCCAAACCACAACACATCCACCAGGCTTATCCAAACCACAACACATCCACCAGGCTTATCCAAACCACAACACATCCCCCAGGCTTATCCAAACCACATCCCCCAGGCTTATCCAAGCCACAACACATCCCCCAGGCTTATCCAAGCCACAACACATCCCCCAGGCTTATCCAAGCCACAACACATCCCCCAGGCTTATCCAAACCACATCCCCCAGGCTTATCCAAACCACAACACATCCCCCAGGCTTATCCAAGTCACATCCCCCAGGCTTATCCAAACCACATCCCCCAGGCTTATCCAAACCACATCCCCCAGGCTTATCCAAACCACATCCCCCAGGCTTATCCAAACCACATCCCCCAGGCTTATCCAAACCACATCCCCCAGGCTTATCCAAACCACATCCCCCAGGCTTATCCAAACCACATCCCACAGGCTTATCCAAACCACATCCCACAGGCTTATCCAAACCACATCCCACAGGCTTATCCAAACCACAACACATCCCCCAGGCTTATCCAAACCACAACACATCCACCAGGCTTATCCAAACCACAACACATCCACCAGGCTTATCCAAACCACAACACATCCCCCAGGCTTATCCAAACCACATCCCCCAGGCTTATCCAAGCCACAACACATCCCCCAGGCTTATCCAAGCCACAACACATCCCCCAGGCTTATCCAAGCCACAACACATCCCCCAGGCTTATCCAAACCACATCCCCCAGGCTTATCCAAACCACAACACATCCCCCAGGCTTATCCAAGTCACATCCCCCAGGCTTATCCAAACCACATCCCCCAGGCTTATCCAAACCACATCCCCCAGGCTTATCCAAACCACATCCCCCAGGCTTATCCAAACCACATCCCCCAGGCTTATCCAAACCACATCCCCCAGGCTTATCCAAACCACATCCCCCAGGCTTATCCAAACCACATCCCCCAGGCTTATCCAAACCACAGATCAAAACAGGGAAGTAAAAGGGACAGAATACCTTAAGTTTCAGCTGAACATCAATGTTCCCTGCATTCTTCAGAGGCAGAGTTTGCGTGCTGGACTCACCCAACGCTGCCGAGAGGTTAACATTCTGCCCACCCCCAAAAATGATATGAGGAAAGAATTACAGAAATATCACACAAAAGGTCAACCCTAACTCTAATACGGAATGTGTTATTAAGGCAATACAACACACTGGTTTCCCAGTTAAACTCTGAATATAAAGACTAGTCTCATGTCAGCAGTGCTGCGGGTCAGTTCCTACCTGCAGGTCTTTAGGGGCGTGTACTCTGGCTGTTCCAGATCTGGCTCTGAGAGGGACACTCCTGATCACATGACTGGGGCCTGGACAGTCCACCTCGATGTCCACCCGCGCACTGTACTCATCCGCTGGACCTAGATCACCTGTATGACATCACTGTACTCATCAGCTGGACCTAGATCACCTGTATGACATCACTGAACTCCTCAGCTGGACCTAGACCACCTGTATGACATCACTGTACTCATCCGCTGGACCTAGATCACCTGTATGACATCACTGTACTCCAAACCATCCGCTGGACCTAGACCACCTGTATGACATCACTGTACTCATCCGCTGGACCTAGACCACCTGTATGACATCACTGTACTCATCCGCTGGACCTAGACCACCTGTATGACATCACTGTACTCATCCACTGGACCTAGACCACCTGTATGACATCACTGTACTCATCAGCTGGACCTAGATCACCTGTATTACATCACTGTAGTCATCAGCTGGACCTAGATCACCTGTATGACATCACTGTAGTCATCAGCTGGACCTAGATCACCTGTATGACATCACTGTAGTCATCAGCTGGACCTAGATCACCTGTATTACATCACTGTACTCATCAGCTGGACCTAGATCACCTGTATGACATCACTGTAGTCATCAGCTGGACCTAAATCACCTGTATGACATCACTGTACTCATCAGCTGGACCTAGACCACCTGTATGACATTAGACATGACAAACATCAGCTGTGATTGGTGGCTGATTGGCATCTTCGTGTATTAATATTCACGGAGCCAGGACAGGGGTCATACCTGAACAGGACTGGTACTTCTGTGGAGCGTGGAAGTGGACCCAAACCATGAAGCTCTCTGCATTCTGAAATACAACACAAAACAACATTCCAAAACATCCCTCAAACTACTCAGCTATTGAAGTCACAAGTCACTGAGACTAGGTCACTCCAGGGTCACTCACCTCTCCGTAGCTGGCGTGCATCACGTGGTTCATGACGGACGGAGCGGCCAGTGATGTCAGAGTCCCCGCCTGCAGCAAGCCCTCAGCTGTCATGGCAACGGGACTCTTGGAGAAGGTGAAGCAGCGCCAGGCCGTGGCGTTCTAGAAATATGACATCACAAAAGACAATATCTAATCAAAGAGGGCTTGTACAGCCAAATATTTTAAAATATCTAAGTGTTTTTGAGTAACAGAAAGATGACATTAGGCCTGGAATTTCCAGATTTTAAATGGTGCCCGACAGCCTGGCATACCGAGCCTCAGGCGACAGCCTGGCATACCGAGCCTCAGGCGACAGCCTGGCATACCGAGCCTCAGGCGACAGCCTGGCATACTGAGCCAGGCATACCGAGCCTCAGGCGACAGCCTGGCATACCGAGCCTCAGGCGACAGCCTGATATACCGAGCCTCAGGCGACAGCCTGGCATACCGAGCCTCAGGCGACAGCCTGGCATACCGAGCCTCAGGCGACAGCCTGGCATACCGAGCCTCAGGCGACAGCCTGGCATACCGAGCCTCAGGCGACAGCCTGGCATACCGAGCCTCAGGCGACAGCCTGGCATACCGAGCCTCAGGCGACAGCCTGGCATACCGAGCCTCAGGCGACAGCCTGGCATACCGAGCCTCAGGCGACAGCCTGGCATACTGAGCCAGGCATACCGAGCCTCAGGCGACAGCCTGGCATACCGAGCCTCAGGCGACAGCCTGGCATACCGAGCCTCAGGCGACAGCCTGGCATACCGAGCCTCAGGCGACAGCCTGGCATACCGAGCCTCAGGCGACAGCCTGGCATACCGAGCCTCAGGCGACAGCCTGGCATACCGAGCCTCAGGCGACAGCCTGGCATACCGAGCCTCAGGCGACAGCCTGGCATACCGAGCCTCAGGCGACAGCCTGGCATACCGAGCCTCAGGCGACAGCCTGGCATACCGAGCCTCAGGCGACAGCCTGGCATACCGAGCCTCAGGCGACAGCCTGGCATACTGAGCCTGGCATACCGTCTTCACTTGTAGCCTACTTCGATGAGTCCGTCTTCACTTGTAGCCTACTTCGATGAGTCAGTCTTCACTTGTAGCCTACTTCGACGAGTCCGTCTTCACTTGTAGCCTACTTCGATGAGTCCGTCTTCACTTGTAGCCTACTTCAATGAGTCCGTCTTCACTTGTAGCCTACTTCGATGAGTCAGTCTTCACTTGTAGCCTACTTCGACGAGTCCGTCTTCACTTGTAGCCTACTTCGACGAGTCCGTCTTCACTTGTAGCCTACTGAGATGAGTCCGTCTTCACTTGTAGCCTACTTCGATGACTCCGTCTTCACTTGTAGCCTACTTCGATGACTCCGTCTTCACTTGTAGCCTACTTCGATGAGTCCGTCTTCACTTGTAGCCTACTGAGATGAGTCCGTCTTCACTTGTAGCCTACTTCGATGAGTCCGTCTTCACTTGTAGCCTACTTCGATGAGTCCGTCTTCACTTGTAGCCTATGGCGATGCTGAGATGACTGTCAGAAGGACCTGATCAGGACCTCCTGAGTGGCCAAGTGGTCTAAGGTCTAAGGCACACATTGCAGTGCTAGCTGTGCCACTAGAGATTCTGGGTTAGAGTCCAGGCTCTGTCGCAGCCGGCTGGGGCGGCACACACTCGGCACAGCGTCGTCCGGGTTAGGGGATGGGTTTGGCCGGCAGGGATGTCTTTGTCCCATCGCGCACTAGCGACTCCTGTGGCGGGACGGGCGCAGTGCAGGACCTGATCACATGACGAACATTGACTAATAAGAATTGAGATAACTGACAGAGCCATGTGAGTGAGGTGCTTTGAAGCACGGCGATTGGCAGCGGGGAGAAGGGAATTATAATTATTATACTAACCCAAAGGGCACAACGGACACTTTGGCTGCAAGGAATGTACATTTAGGTAGCATTACGGCCGGCCACACAAGGGGACATCGAGGGCCATGGTTGTTGAAATTGAGGGCAGCAGGACAAAGTTCTGCACAACCCAGACAGAAGAGTACTGACCCACAAAACATTAGTTATTGTCCCGAAGCTGTACTGCATTCCATTGTACTGCATAGCATCGAACTGCACTGCACTGCATCGTACTGCACTGCACTGCACTGCACCGCACTGCATCGTACTGCATCGCACTGCATCGTACTGCACAGCATCGAACTGCACTGCACTGCATCGTACTGCATAGCATCGTACTGCACTGCACTGCATCGCACTGCATCGCACTGCATCGTACTGCATCGTACTGCACTGCATTGCACAGCATCGTACTGCACTGCACAGCATCGTACTGCACTGCACAGCATCGTACTGCACTGCACTGCATCATACTGCACTGCACTGCATCGTACTGCACTGCACTGCATCGTACTGCATCGTACTGCACTGCATCGTACTGCACTGCATTACACAGCATCGTACTGCACTGCATCGTACTGCACTGCATTGCACAGCATCGTACTGCATCGCACTGCATCGTACTGCACTGCATCGTACTGCACTGCATCGTACTGCACTGCATCGCACTGCAGCGCACTGCATCGTACTGCATCGCACTGCATCGCACTGCATCGCATCGCACTGCATCACACTGCATCGTACTGCACTGCATTGCACAGCATCGTACTGCACAGCATCGTACTGTACCGCACAGCATCGTACTGTACCGCACAGCAACGTACTGCACTGTATTGCATGGTAATGTAGCGCATAGCATTGTACTGTATTGTGTTGTAATGTAATGTACTGTAATGTACTGCATAGCATTGTATGGTAATGTAGTGCATTGTATTGTATGGTAATGTAGTGCATTGTATTGTATGGTAATGTAGTGCATTGTATTGTATGGTAATGTAGTGCATTGTATTGTAATGTAGTGCATAGCATTGTATTGTATGGTAATGTAGTGCATTGTATTGTCTTACAGCACTGATAACCAGTCTAATAGGTACGGTGGCCTGAGTCCTGTTCAGCAGCTTCAGAGGGAGAGCTTTGGCACTGCCACCTGCCAGGTCTCCGAAGTCCAGACTGCCACACTTCCCTACATCCACCTGGAGAGGAGAAACCACCCAGAACACAGTGTGTTACAGTGGAGAAACCGCCCGGAACACAGTGTGTTACAGTGGAGAAACCGCCCAGAGCACAGTGTGTTACAGTGGAGAAACCGCCCGGAACACAGTGTGTTACAGTGGAGAAACCACCCGGAACACAGTGTGTTACAGTGGAGAAACCACCCGGAACACAGTGTGTTACAGTGGAGAAACCACCCGGAACACAGTGTGTTACAGTGGAGAAACCACCCGGAACACAGTGTGTTACAGTGGAGAAACCACCCGGAACACAGTGTGTTACAGTGGAGAAACCACCCGGAACACAGTGTGTTACAGTGGAGAAACCACCCGGAACACAGTGTGTTACAGTGGAGAAACCACCCGGAACACAGTGTGTTACAGTGGAGAAACCACCCGGAACACAGTGTGTTACAGTGGAGAAACCACCCGGAACACAGTGTGTTACAGTGGAGAAACCACCCGGAACACAGTGTGTTACAGTGGAGAAACCACCCGGAACACAGTGTGTTACAGTGGAGAAACCACCCGGAACACAGTGTGTTACAGTGGAGAAACCACCCGGAACACAGTGTGTTACAGTGGAAAAACCACCCGGAACACAGTGTGTTACAGTGGAGAAACCACCCGGAACACAGTGTTACAGTGGAGAAACCACCCAGAACACAGTGTGTTACAGTGGAGAAACCACCCAGAACACAGTGTTACAGTGGAGAAACCACCCAGAACACAGTGTGTTACAGTGGAGAAACCACCCCAGAACAGTGTGTTATCGGTTATAGTGGAGAAACAACATAACTGATATGAACCAACTAGAACAGAGACCTTGAGGTTTTACACAACTGTTATTTCAAAACACTGAAATATAAGAAGTAAAACAAACCAAACAGGAAGTATGCCCACGTAGTAGGTGTCCTTCCTGTCCTGACATGGACTCAAAGCTAACTAACGATCGACAATAGTTGATCTTGGGACTCCTCACTTGGGATTCAAGCCAACAACTGATCAGCCACACCCCCCTTACCTCCAGAGCAGGGTTCTCTGCCATGGCGACGAGGACCACCCTCTTGGCGAACACCTCGGCGCGGGCGACAGCCTGGGCCTCAGCGGAGGCAGGCCAGGAGGAGACACTGAGGACAGCTTGGTACACCCCGGCCTGAGGTGGGATGAACAACACCTTCTGCTCCTCCGTGCTCTTAGGGCCAATGATGGTCTTGTTCTTCACTATCAGCCACTGGTACGGGAATGAATCAACCTGGGTGGGACAGGAAATGGTCATTACGGTTCGACAGCAGTTCCTAGTTCTTCACTATCAGCCACTGGTACGGGAATTAATCAACCTGGGTGGGACAGGAAATGGTCATTATGGTTCGACAGCAGTTCCTAGTTCTTCACTATCAGCCACTGGTACGGGAATGAATCAACCTGGGTGGGACAGGAAATGGTCATTACGGTTCGACAGCAGTTCCTAGTTCTTCACTATCAGCCACTGGTACGGGAATGATTCAACCTGGGTGGGACAGGAAATGGTCATTATGGTTCTACAGCAGTTCCTAGTTCTTCACTATCAGCCACTGGTACGGGAATGAATCAACCTGGGTGGGACAGGAAATGGTCATTATGGTTTGACAGCAGTTCCTAGTTCTTCAGAGTGGTTACATTTCCGGGAGTATTTATTGGCTCTCAATTTGCTTAAAATATTCTCTAGCATTTTTTTTTTTTTTTTACATTTACACATTTGTTGACACTATTTCAGACCATACAATTCTCTCTAAATCATTGTCCTCTTTACAAATTTCTTAGAAACAAAATGACACCTTCTCTCCGTTGATGGCCAGACTGGTGACGGTGATGGAGACCTGCTGCCAGCGCTCGGAGGGATTGAAGATGCCCAGTGAGGTCTGAGAGGAGATGCCCACACAGCAGGCATGGGGGAACCTCAGCTCCTCAGGGATCACGACCTGGGCTGGAGGATTGGAGAGGGAGAGAGGGGTCCAGGGTTATCTTAAAGCTTACAAAATTACATGTATTTAAAAATCACTCGAGTGAGATGAACCGTTTTGAACTCTTCCTACTGCAACACACCCTCTTATCGCGAGTGATTCAAGAGAACATTCCAGAACTGATTGAAGACTTACCTGTGGGTTCAGGAAGGCTGCCGTCAGACCACGAGGCTACACAGTGCTGGTTGTAGGGGTTCCCCTCCATCAGTCCTGGGTCCAAGGGTTTGAGGTGGGGGTTAGAGCAGTGGTACAGACCCCCGGGACCTCCTGGTCCACCTGGCCCAGAGACACCCAGACCCCCAGAGCTGTGGAGGTGTCTGACTGAGGGGTCAACGTTGGGTCCTAACCGTGAGGACATAGCATGACCATACAGGCCGTTTCCTGCTGCTGCCATGTGGTGGTAGGGAGCAGGCAGAGGGAGACCAGGGTGAAGAGCTCCATCTGAGCCCAGGTTCTGCTGTGCCAGCTGGGAACTGAAGAGGGAGCGCCCCGTCAGGAGGCTAGGGACCCCTGGAGGCAGGTCCACCATGGAGCCCTGGGGCTTGAAGCTGGAGATGGGCATGTAGCACAGGTCCTCGGAGGAAGGCAAGCCGAAGACCGTCCTGGCCCCAGGATAGCCCTCACTCCCCTGGGCTGAGACTCCAGACCACTGCTGGTTCCCTTGGCCCCCCAAACCGCTGGGCTGCTGGATGTTCAGGTTGCTGGAGTAGCCAGAATCCAACTTGGTGAGAAGGTGTGAGTTGGGTTCGGAGTGGCGTTTCTGCTGGTTGTAGTCTCTATTGTTCCCACAGTGATAGTTACACTCACTCTGGCTGCGTGTGAAGCCCAGACCTGAACCACTCCGCAGGTCTACCGAGCCACTACGAGGACCGTTTGAGTGGTGAAGAGACTCTGGGCTCTTGGACTGTCTAGGAGGACAGAGGACGTCTGTAGAGCGGTGAGGAGGTAGCTCCTGACCTGTAGGACTCTGGGTATCAGCCCCTTCTACTGGCGGGGTGGGACTGGCCCTGATGATAGTGGTGCTCAGAGACATGGTGCCATGACTCTGGGGAAGGGAGAGAGATATCACAGTCAGTTGGTTATTCCTTCATGTGGTAACTCCACGACATGACATAGCTGAGTATTTCCAGGCAGATAACCGTCATTCAACTTAACATTGTGCAACAACAAGCAAGACAAGCACCCAAAACTCAAGGTTACTTCACCTCGGTTCTCTGATGAGAGATTCAGCGCCGTCAGAAAATATTCACATCCCTTTGACTTTTTCCACAAAATACTTTGGAAAATGTCAAAGCGGAAGAAAAATGTGAACATTTGTAAAACATTTCTGTAAAAATTAATCACTAATATAATGTTGCCTAGACAAGTCTTCAACCCCCTGAGTCAATACATGTTGACAGTGATTACTGCTGTGAGTCTTTCTGGGTAAATCTAAGAGCGTTCCACACCTGGATTGTGCAACATTGGCCCATTCTTCTTCATGTTCTGTCAAATGGGTTGCTGATCATTGCCAGACAACCATTTTCAGGTCTTGCCATAGATTTTTAAGCAGAATTAGGTCAAAAGTGTAAACTTGGCCACTCAGAAACATTCACTGGTCTTCTTGGTAAGCAACTCCAGGGTAGATTTGGCCTTGTGTTTTAGGTTATTGTCCTGCTGAAAGGTGAATCCCAGTGTCTGGTGGAAAGCAGACTGAAGCAGGGTTTCCTCTAGGATTTTGCCTGTGATTAGCTCCATTCTGTTTCTTTTTATCCTAAAAAAAAACTCCTCAACGATGACAAGTATACCCATAACATGATGCAGTCACCACAATGCTTGAAAATATGAAGAGTGGTACTCAGTGTTGTGTTGTATTGGATTTGAACCAAACAGGACAAAAAGTGAATTGCTTTGCCACATTTGTTTTGCAGTTTTACTTTAGTGCCTTGTTGCAAACAGGATGCATGTTTTGGAATGTTTGTATTCTATACAGACCTTTTCACTATGTCAATTAGGTTAGTATTGTGGACTAACTACAACGTTGATCCATCCTCAGTTCTCCTATCACAGCAATTAAAACTAACTGTTTTGAAGTCACCATTGAAATCACTGAGGGGTTTCCTTCCTCTCCGGCAACTGAGTTAAGAAGGACGCCTGTATCCTTTTAGTGACTGGGTGTATTGATACACCATCCAAAGTGTAATTAATAACTTCACCATGCTCAAAGGGTTATTCAAAGTCAGATTTTTTTTATTTTGACCCATCTACCAACAGGTACCCTTCTTTACGAGGCATTGGAAAAACCTCCCTTGTCTTTGTGGTTGAATCTGTGTTTGAAATGCACTGCTTGACTGCTTGACTGACCGTTTCGCTTCCACTGGATGTCAACAGTCTTTAGAAATTGGTTGAGGTTTTTCCTTTGTGTAATGAAGAAGTAGCCCTGTTCAGAACGAGGGTCACTTGTAGTGTACTGTTAGAGGCGCGTGACCAGAACGCTAGCTACAGTTTGTTTTCCTCCTGTATTGAACACAGATTATCCCGCCTTCAATTTGATCGATTATATACGTAAAAAAAAATACCTAAAGTTGTATTACAAAAGTAGTTTGAAATGTTTTGGCAAAGTTTAAAGGTAAATTAAGATATTTTGAAGTCACGTTGAGCAAGTTGGAACCGGTGTTTTTCTGCATCAAACGCACCAAATAAATGGACATTTATATATAAATATACAGTGCCTTGCGAAAGTATTCGGCCCCCTTGAACTTTGCGACCTTTTGCCACATTTCAGGCTTCAAACATAAAGATATAAAACTGTATTTTTTTGTGAAGAATCAACAACAAGTGGGACACAATCATGAAGTGGAATGACATTTATTGGATATTTCAAACTTTTTTAACAAATCAAAAACTGAAAAATTGGGCGTGCAAAATTATTCAGCCCCCTTAAGTTAATACTTTGTAGCGCCACCTTTTGCTGCGATTACAGCTGTAAGTCGCTTGGGGTATGTCTCTATCAGTTTTGCACATCGAGAGACTGAAATTTTTTCCCATTCCTCCTTGCAAAACAGCTCGAGCTCAGTGAGGTTGGATGGAGAGCATTTGTGAACAGCAGTTTTCAGTTCTTTCCACAGATTCTCGATTGGATTCAGGTCAGGACTTTGACTTGGCCATTCTAACACCTGGATATGTTTATTTTTGAACCATTCCATTGTAGATTTTGCTTTATGTTTTGGATCATTGTCTTGTTGGAAGACAAATCTCCGTCCCAGTCTCAGGTCTTTTGCAGTCTCCATCAGGTTTTCTTCCAGAATGGTCCTGTATGAAGAAATGTCCCTGCTGAAGAAAAGCAGGCCCAAACCATGATGCTGCCACCACCATGTTTGACAGTGGGGATGGTGTGTTCAGCTGTGTTGCTTTTACGCCAAACATAACGTTTTGCATTGTTGCCAAAAAGTTCAATTTTGGTTTCATCTGACCAGAGCACCTTCTTCCACATGTTTGGTGTGTCTCCCAGGTGGCTTGTGGCAAACTTTAAACGACACTTTTTTTATGGATATCTTTAAGAAATAGCTTTCTTCTTGCCACTCTTCCATAAAGGCCAGATTTGTGCAAAATACGACTGATTGTTGTCCTATGGACAGAGTCTCCCACCTCAGCTGTAGATCTCTGCAGGTCATCCAGAGTTATCATGGGCCTCTTGGCTGCATCTCTGATCAGTCTTCTCCTTGTATGAGCTGAAAGTTTAGAGGGACGGCCAGGTCTTGGTAGATTTGCAGTGGTCTGATACTCCTTCCATTTCAATATTATCACTTGCACAGTGCTCCTTGGGATGTTTAAAGCTTGGGAAATCTTTTTGTAACCAAATCCGGCTTTAAACTTCTTCACAACAGTATCTCGGACCTGCCTGGTGTGTTCCTTGTTCTTCATGATGCTCTCTGCGCTTTTAACGGACCTCTGAGACTATCACAGTGCAGGTGCATTTATACGGAGACTTGATTACACACAGGTGGATTGTATTTATCATCATTAGTCATTTAGGTCAACATTGGATCATTCAGAGATCCTCACTGAACTTCTGGAGAGAGTTTGCTGCACTGAAAGTAAAGGGGCTGAATAATTTTGCACGCCCAATTTTTCAGTTTTTGATTTGTTAAAAAAGTTTGAAATATCCAATAAATGTTGTTCCACTTCATGATTGTGTCCCACTCGTTGTTGATTCTTCACAAAACAATACAGTTTTATATCTTTATGTTTGAAGCCTGAAATGTGGCAAAAGGTCGCAAAGTTCAAGGGGGCCAAATACTTTCGCAAGGCACTGTATATCGAGGGAATTAAATCGAACAAAAGGACCATTTGTGATGTGAAATATGCTTTTCTCTCTGTTTACGGAGGTGCTATCCTCAGATAATAGCATCGTTTGCTTTCGCCGAAAAGCCTTTTTGAAATCTGACATGTTGGCTGGATTCACAAGTGTATCTTTAATTTGCCATCTTACATGTGTGATTTCATGAATGTTTGATTTTTATAGTAATTTATTTGAATTTGGCGCTCTGCATTTTCCCTGGCTTTAGGCCAGGCGGGACGCTAGCGTCACACATATCCCAGAGAGGTTAACAGTGGAGGAAGCATAGAGCCACGGACAACAGAGCATGGGTAAGATTTCTGTTTTTGAGAAGTGGTGTGACCCAAAAACACACCACTTGTCATACAGTGAGCATGTAGAAGGGGCCCAGGCACTCTGGATAGTCTCAATGGCGACAAGTGGCAGGCCAGTCGCATTAAGATTCAACCTCTCACGGGCCACACCCAGGGTTTCTGGGTGAGGGTGAAGAATCTCCCCATTCACTTGGCTCAGAAGATCCTTGTGCGACGGAATCTACCAGGGCTGGTCGTGAAGCACAGCTTGCATTGGCCAATCAGGGCCTACCAGGAAGACGAATGAGCCCTGCTCCCTCACTGAGGCTAGAGATGAGAGTATTAGGGTAGAGGATGAGTCCTGTTCCCTCACTGTAGCTAGAGAGGAGAGTATCAGTGTAGAGAATGAGGGATGAGTCCTGTTCCTTCACTGTGGATAGAGGAGAGTACCAGTGTAGAGGATGAGTCCTGTTCCCTCACTGTGGATAGAGGAGAGTATCAGGGTAGAGGATGAGTCCTGTTCCCTCACTGAGGCTAGAGAGGAGAGGATGAGGCATGAGTCCTGTTCCCTCACTGTGGCTAGAGAGGAGAGGATGAGGGTAGAGGATGAGGGATGAGTCCTGTTCCCTCACTGTGGATAGAGGAGAGTACCAGTGTAGAGGATGAGGGATGAGTCCTGTTCCCTCACTGAGGCTAGAGAGGAGAGTATCGGGGTAGAGGATGAGTCCTGTTCCCTCACTGAGGCTAGAGAGGAGAGTATCAGGGTAGAGGATGAGGGATGAGTCCTGTTCCCTCACTGAGGCTAGAGAGGAGAGTATCGGGGTAGAGGATGAGTCCTGTTCCCTCACTGAGGCTAGAGGAGAGTATCAGGGTAGAGGATGAGTCCTGTTCCCTCACTGTGGCTAGAGAGGAGAGTATCAGGGTAGAGGATGAGGGATGAGTCCTGTTCCCTCACTGTGGATAGAGGAGAGTACAAGTGTAGAGGATGAGTCCTGTTCCCTCACTGAGGCTAGAGAGGAGAGTATTAGGAGCACAGGGTTTTAGGAGCACAGAGGTGCCTCTCGATGTTCCCTTTGCAGGGATAACAGTCTCTGTGGTTGGAGTGGCTAGCTTTGCAGCGTGGACTTGCCTAGGCAAGTCAGTTAAGAACAATGACGGCCTAGGAACAATGGGTTAACTGGTCTAGGAACAGTGGGTTAACTGGTCTAGGAACAGTGGGTTAACTGCCTGTTCAGGGGCAGAACGACAGATTTGTCAGCTTGGGGAATTGAAATTGCAACCTTCCGGATACTAGTCCAACGCTCTAACCACTAGGCTACCCTGCCACCCCACATTACTATCCCCAGTTGTAGCCATAAGCTAGCTAGCGTTAGTCTAGTTGGCTAGCACAAAGCTATTCAGAGAAAGTGTGTGCTTTCCCCTGTCTTTCAACAAGAGAAACGGTAGCGATTCTACCTCTCCAGGTATGGAAAGCTAGCCAAGGGAAACTGCGCGTTGGCAGATGAACCTTTCAAGCAGGCTAGCCAAAGGGAACTGCGCGTTGGCAGATGTAGCGTTCCAGCAGGCTAGCCAAAGGGAACTCCGCGTTGGCAGATGTAGCGTTCCAGCGGGCTAGCCAAGTTAGCTTAAGCCTCACGGCATGGGTTAACCAGGTCGGGATGGCTAGCCATGTCACGTTAGCTACCACTGGAGACAGAAGTAGAAATCACATTTTCCTTTCGCTAAGTACCGAACACTATGGACCATTGACCTCACGGTTTTAAATGTAAACTGTTAAGCAGGAAGACAGGAATTAAAGTCATACTGAGGTGAGCTTCAGGAGCCGTTCTGATCACTTCCTGATCACTTCAGGATCACTTCAGACGACGTGTGATTGATCTCTTGGTCATTTGTAAACTGCCTGATGGAATCTCACTGAGACATGGAAAGGAGTATTTGAAAGAGAAGCCCGTACGAGGTCCAGTCCCTGCCTACTATACCTTGTGTCTGTCAGGAGTTGGGACGCCGGTTGTGTTGAGAGCCGTGCTGTCATTCAGAGAGATGTATGTCAGTCTGCTGAGGCTGGGACTGGAACAGCTCCACTCAGACTGGGGAGGAGTGAGATCACTGGGACGTCTCCTGTCCCCTACACTGGGGGAGGGGGGCGACACAGTCCTGTCGAGGCACCAGAAACCAGAGAGAAAGAGAAGATTTAGGAAGTAGAGTTACACAGTAGAGGGCAACAACCTGACACATCGGATTGATTTAATAATTGATTGATTTGAAGCAGCCGTGTACCCTTCTTGGCTGGGAAAGGAGGTCTGTGAGGGGGAGGAGTGGGTGAGAGGAGAGGTGGAGGGTCTGAAGGTGCACTGGTTCTGCTCTGGTCCTCCGGCATGATGCACAGGAGTACCTGGAGACACATCTACAGAGAACACCACAGTACTACCATCACCTGACCAGGACATTAATACAATCTAACCAGAGAACAACACCTGACCAGGACATTAATACAATCTAACCAGAGAACAACACCTGACCAGGACATTAATACAATCTAACCAGAGAACATCACCTGACCAGGACATTAATACAATCTAACCAGAGAACAACACCTGACCAGGACATTAATACAATCTAACCAGAGAACAACACCTGACCAGGACATTAATACAATCTAACCAGAGAACAACACCTGACCAGGACATTAATACAATCTAACCAGAGAACAACACCTGACCAGGACATTAATACAATCTAACCAGAGAACAACACCTGACCAGGACATTAATACAATCTAACCAGAGAACAACACCTGACCAGGACATTAATACAATCTAACCAGAGAACAACATCTGACCAGGACATTAATACACTCCTTAGCCAATTAACTAAATCCTCCTTTATCATTATCTGCAGAACACAAGACCAGGAAATCACCTCAAATAAACTATAATCAACATTGAAAAACCAGATGTCCCAATCTGGCCGGAAGGACCAGGAAAAGAATGGGATCGAAACGAAGCTAAGCTTAACAAACATGTTAATTCCTCTCTTAAATGAGTTGAAGAGCTGAATAAGGTTGTTGATTGGACCAGAGACTGACCGTACGTCCTGTGTGCAGCAGCAGGCTGGGGGCTGTGACACGAGGAAGTAAAACCAACATGTTTGGCCACAGTGTTGGGAGGAGCTTCTCCAACACTCTTCTCCAGGCCACTGGGTTTCTCCTGCTGTGTTGTACTGCTCCCTGTAGCGTGGGTCTTCACTGTGCTCCTCCTGGTTCTCTGGGAGGGGGATGTGATGTCTCTGAGGGACAGCGGCCCTGACAGACCCTTCCTCAGACCAGGGGAGGTCTTAGGGCCTGGGGCAGGAGATGTGGAGGGGTCCTCTACCTTCTGGGCTGGGGTGTTGTTGGGTGTTGGACGGACTACTCCTAGTTCAGGCCCACCACTCTCTGTGTTGCTCCTGCTCAGTACACCAGCTGGCTGGGGCTCACTGTTATTCCCTACAGCCTTCCTGTTAGCAGCTGGTTTGGCTGGGGAGATGGTGGTTGAGGAGAACTGACCAGAGCCCACAGACTTCCTCCCTGGTTTACCAGAGGCTGTAGGGATGGAACTGGCCCTGGGACGGGGGATGGAACTCCTCCTCGCCTCCGTCTTGTTAGCTGGGCCTACTCCACTCTGACCAGAACCTGGATGTAGCCCAGCAGAGACTGGACGGGTCATAGCAGCAGGGTAACCTTGTGTCAAACCTGCCTTAGCCTCTACGCCAGAGGAGATATCTCCCTTGGTGCTAGCCTGGTATTTGGTAGCCTGGTGTTGATAAACCGAGCTCTCGTTCTCCACAGTAACAACAAGTGATGCAGCCTGGGACTTCCTGTGGGAGGAGTTGAGGCTGTCGGCCCAGCTGAGGAAGTCAAAAGTGTAGTGGGAGGAGCCTGACTGGTCGCTGTCGCTGCTGGTGGATACCTCGGTCTGCTTCAGGTACTTTTCAATGTCGAAGGCACTCAGGTCCCCGGCACTCTGGCTCCTCTGTAGAGTCTCCAGCAGGTCCCCGGCACACTGGCTCCTCTGTAGAGTCTCCAGCAGGATTCTCTGGTCCAGTTGAACCTGGTTAGGGCTGGGCTGGTCCAGTTGAACCTGGTTAGGGCTGGGTGTTTGCTCTTCCAGGACAGAGGCTGGGAAACAGAATCAAATCTCCTTTACATTATTCATGACCTGTTGAAGTGGTGCTGACATCACCTTCCAACAAACACAACAGACACACAGAAGTAAAGAGTAACATGTCAGATGTAGTATGAATATGGGGTACCTGGCGGTGGACTCGACACACCTTTCTGGTGTTGCCTCTGTACCCTACTCCTCATTGACAGCTCCATGATCATGGCAGCCAGCTGGGAGGGCTCGGAGGAGATGGAGGCATCTGCGATGGCCGAGGCAATGGTGCTGATAGACAACATGAGGTTAGATTGGTCTGTGCCGGGGCTGGGGCCCAGGCTGCCGGGGGAGGCTGAGGGAAGGGTCTGGCTGGGGGAGAGCAGGGCCTCAGGGAGGGGGGAAGAGGCTGATTCACAAGGCTCTGGCTCGTCATCTCCTGTAGGTGATACCCTGTCTGGATCTGCCTCCACAGTCTTGTCCAAGTCCTCTACAAAAACAACACATTGGAAGTATCAGTCACCATGCGTGATACTCTGAATATGACTGATGAGTTTAAAATGAGGACTGTGATCAAGTAAGAAAAATTATGCCAAACCAAGTCAGAATGTACTGGCCTGGCCTCACAGTGGGAATCAGGAATAAGTGTCTTACTGCCTGGCCTGGCCGGCCTCACAGTGAGAATCAGGAATAAGTGTCTTACTGCCTGGCCTGGCCGGCCTCACAGTGGGAATCAGGAATAAGTGTCTTACTGCCTGGCCGGCCTCAAAGTGGGAATCAGGAATACGTGTCTTACTGCCTGGCCTGGCCGGCCTCACAGTGGGAATCAGGAATAAGTGTCTTACTGCCTGGCCTCACAGTGAGAATCAGGAATAAGTGTCTTACTGCCTGGCCTGGCCGGCCTCACAGTGGGAATCAGGAATAAGTGTCTTACTGCCTGGCCGGCCTCACAGTGGGAATCAGGAATAAGTGTCTTACTGCCTGGCCGGCCTCACAGTGGGAATCAGCAATAAGTGTCTTACCGGCTGGCCTGGCCGGCCTAACAGTGGGAATCAGGAATAAGTGTCTTACTGCCTGGCCTGGCCGGCCTCACAGTGGGAATCAGGAATAAGTGTCTTACTGCCTGGCCTGGCCGGCCTCACAGTGGGAATCAGCAATAAGTGTCTTACCGGCTGGCCTGGCCGGCCTAACAGTGGGAATCAGGAATAAGTGTCTTACTGCCTGGCCTGGCCGGCCTCACAGTGGGAATCAGGAATAAGTGTCTTACTGCCTGGCCGGCCTCACAGTGGGAATCAGGAATAAGTGTCTTACTGCCTGGCCTCACAGTGGGAATCAGGAATAAGTGTCTTACCGGCTGGCCTGGCCGGCCTCACAGTGGGAATCAGGAATAAGTGTCTTACTGCCTGGCCTGGCCGGCCTCACAGTGGGAATCAGGAATAAGTGTCTTACCGGCTGGCCTGGCCGGCCTCACAGTGGGAATCAGGAATAAGTGTCTTACTGCCTGGCCTGGCCGGCCTCACAGTGGGAATCAGGAATAAGTGTCTTACTGCCTGGCCTGGCCGGCCTCACAGTGGGAATCAGGAATAAGTGTCTTACCGGCTGGCCTGGCCGGCCTCACAGTGGGAATCAGGAATAAGTGTCTTACCGGCTGGCCTGGCCGGCCTCACAGTGGGAATCAGGAATAAGTGTCTTACCGCCTGGCCTGGCCGGCCTCACAGTGGGAATCAGGAATAAGTGTCTTACCGGCTGGCCTGGCCGGCCTCACAGTGGGAATCAGGAATAAGTGTCTTACTGCCTGGCCTGGCCGGCCTCACAGTGGGAATCAGGAATAAGTGTCTTACTGCCTGGCCTGGCCGGCCTCACAGTGGGAATCAGGAATAAGTGTCTTACTGCCTGGCCTGGCCGGCCTCACAGTGGGAATCAGGAATAAGTGTCTTACTGCCTGGCCTGGCCGGCCTCACAGTGGGAATCAGGAATAAGTGTCTTACTGCCTGGCCTGGCCGGCCTCACAGTGGGAATCAGGAATAAGTGTCTTACTGCCTGGCCTGGCCGGCCTCACAGTGGGAATCAGGAATAAGTGTCTTACTGCCTGGCCTGGCCGGCCTCACAGTGGGAATCAGGAATAAGTGTCTTACTGCCTGGCCTGGCCGGCCTCACAGTGGGAATCAGGAATAAGTGTCTTACTGGCTGGCTGGCCTCACAGTGGGAATCAGGAATAAGTGTCTTACTGGCTGGCTGGCCTCACAGTGGGGATCAGGAATACGTGTCTTACCGGCTGGCCTGGCCGGCCTCACAGTGAGAATCAGGAATAAGTGTCTTACTGGCTGGCTGGCCTCACAGTGGGGATCAGGAATACGTGTCTTATCGGCTGGCCTGGCCGGCCTCACAGTGGGAATCAGGAATAAGTGTCTGGGATGTCCAGACGGTACGTACCCGTGTTCATGGTTTGGTCGTGGTCAGTGTGTGTGAGGGTGTCGTTGTGGACCGAGCTGTCCTGAGAGAGGAAGTCTGATGGTTGAATCAGAGGAAACGGTTCCCTCTTCTCTGGAGAGGTGATGACGTAACCAAACGACGGCTGGAGAGAAGATACAACAACAAACTGGTCAAGTCAGAAGGGTGATGGGGAAAAAAATCACAGGCTTAAACCCTCCGTGGTAGTCTCAAACATGGCTTCCCTTCTATCCCCTATGCACCGCAGGCAGGTTTCCCGGACTGAGACGAAGCCTTGTGTTCCTGAACTAAAAGGACACCAACCCTAAGAGACTACGTGAATAGTGAAAGAGTAGAGCAGTGGTCTGCAGAGCGGCGGCCTGCAGAGCGGCGGCCTGCAGAGCGGGGGCCTGCAGAGCGGGGGCCTCCAGAGCGGGGGCCTCCAGAGCGGGGGCCTGCAGAGCGGGGGCCTGCAGAGCGGGGGCCTGCAGAGCGGGGGCCTGCAGAGCGGGGGCCTGCAGAGCGGCGGCCTGCAGAGCAGCATCAACAGGACACTGAACAAGTCCCATACCCGTTTGACTGTATCGTCCTCCCGGTCCTCCCCTAGACAGCCCAGGGCCTCAGAGCGCTGCTGGAAGAAGGTCCCTAGAGACAGACGGAGGTAGCTCTGGTTCCCTCTGTCCAGCTCCTGGGACACCTGGCTGGCCCGCATCAGGATGTGGCTGCTGGCTGGGAGTCTCCAGGAAGTGTCAGATAGGAGACCTGGACTGGTGGAGGCAGGCTCCATCACCTCCTCTTGCATGAACTGGTTCTCCTTCTCAAACTCCTTCTGGTCTTCTATGATCTTCTCTATGGCGTTACCTGGAACACAATAAAACAGGACAACTCCAGCACACTGCTGATCTGTCTATGGCGTTACCTGGAACACAATAAAACAGGACAACTCCAGCACACTGCTGATCTGTCTATGGCGTTACCTGGAACACAATAAAACAGGACAACTCCAGCACACTGCTGATCTGTCTATGGCGTTACCTGGAACACAATACAGGACAACTCCAGCACACTGCTGATCTGTCTATGGCGTTACCTGGAACACAATAAAACAGGACAACTCCAGCACACTGCTGATCTGGACTCTTCCCAACACTGATTGAAGCCATAAGTCACGCGAGGCATTGCTGTATGGTGAATACAGTCCCTGGTAAATGGGGTTCGGCCCGTCACAACAGCGTAGGGCCAGTCAACCCATTTACCTGGGGTTCGGCCAGTCAACCCATTTACCTGGGACTGTATTTACCATACAGCACTGCCTCGGGTGACTCCTCGCATTTTATAAGACTGTTACCGACATATTAAACAACGATAACATCTTTTCATTGAAATGTTATTTGGATTATTTCACAGGAAGAGAAAATCTGGTTGTTAGTGATTTGGGTCACGTGGCTACAGACCCGACCCAGTCGTTAATTATTTCAGCATAGTTTCTCTGGAAAAGGCCTGTTCATTCCTTCAGGCTGGATAACCTTCTGGTCGCTTGCTAGCCAGACATTTTTCAGCTGACTCAGTCACGTCCAACATTGAACCCGGAATGACAGGACAGTAGCTGCATTCGTTTGAGCTGGTTTTCTATTGGCATTTACTTGGGTAAGACCATGATGATGACACTGATGCGTGATTTCGCCTGACTCAGAAAAAAGTTATTCTGGGCACCGTTCATGTCTGGTAGTAAAGAGATCCAAATTCCAAAGTGAAACATTATTTCCGAGGTCAGAAAGGCAGACAGCTTGGCTGATACTAACCCCCCAGCTAGACCAAACCAAACGCTAGGCTGATATTAAACCCCCAGCTGTACCAAACTAAACACTAGGCTGATATTAACCCCCCAGCTAGACCAAACTAAACGCTAGGCTGATATTAAACCCCCAGCTGTACCAAACTAAACACTAGGCTGATATTAACCCCCGGCTGTACCAAACTAAACACTAGGCTGATACTAACCCCCCAGCTAGACCAAACTAAACGCTAGGCTGATATTAAACCCCCAGCTGTACCAAACTAAACACTAGGCTGATATTAAACCCCCCGGCTGGACCAAACTAAACACTAGGCTGATATTAAACCCCCCGGCTGGACCAAACTAAACACTAGGCTGATACTAACCCCCAACTGTACCAAACTAAACACTAGGCTGATATTAAACCCCCGGCTGTAGCAAACTAAATGCTAGGCTGGAAGAGAGGAAATAATGTGCAAGTTGAGATGATTGGGACAGCAACATGATATTCTGACGAGGCACAGCAACATGATATTCTGACCAGGCACGATGATCATTCAGGACAGCAACATGATATTCTGACCAGGCACGATGATCATTCGGGACAGCAACATGATATTCTGACGAGGTACCGTGATCATTTGGAACAGCAACATGATATTCTGACGAGGTACCGTGATCATTTGGAACAGCAACATGATATTCTGACGAGGCACAGTGATCATTTGGAACAGCAACATGATATTCTGACGAGGCACGGTGATCATTTGGGACAGCAACATGATATTCTGACGAGGCACAGCAACATGATATTCTGACGAGGCCCAGTGATCATTTGGAACAGCAACATGATATTCTGACGAGGCACAGTGATCATTTGGAACAGCAACATGATATTCTGACGAGGCACAGTGATCATTCAGGACAATAACATGATATTCTAAGGCACAGTGATCATTTGGGACAGCAGCATGATATTCTGACGAGGCCCAGTGATCATTCAGGACAGCAACATGATATTCTGATGAGGCAAAGCAACATGACATTCTGACGAGGCACAGTGATCATTTGGGACAGCAACATGATATTCTGACGAGGCACGGTGATCATTCGGGACAGCAACATGATATTCTGACGAGGCCCAGTGATCATTTGAGACAGCAACATGATATTCTGCCAAGGCCCAGTGATCATTCAGGACAGCAACATGATATTCTGATGAGGCACAGCAACATGACATTCTGACGAGGCACAGCAACATGACATTCTGACGAGGCACAGTGATCATTCGGGACAGCAACATGATATTCTGACGAGGCACAATGATCATTCGGGACAGCAACATGATATTCTGACGAGGCCCAGTGATCATTTGAGACAGCAACATGATATTCTGATGAGGCACGGCAACATGATATTCTGATGAGGCACAGCAACATGATATTCTGCCGAGGCCCAGTGATCATTCAGGACAGCAACATGATATTCTGACGAGGCAAAGCAACATGACATTCTGACGAGGCCCAGTGATCATTCAGGACAGCAACATGATATTCTGATGAGGCACGGTGATCATTCGGGACAGCAACATGATATTCTGACGAGGCCCAGTGATCATTTGAGACAGCAACATGATATTCTGCCAAGGCCCAGTGATCATTCAGGACAGCAACATGATATTCTGATGAGGCACAGCAACATGACATTCTGACGAGGCACAGCAACATGACATTCTGACGAGGCACAGTGATCATTCGGGACAGCAACATGATATTCTGACGAGGCACAATGATCATTCGGGACAGCAACATGATATTCTGACGAGGCCCAGTGATCATTTGAGACAGCAACATGATATTCTGATGAGGCACGGCAACATGATATTCTGATGAGGCACAGCAACATGATATTCTGCCGAGGCCCAGTGATCATTCAGGACAGCAACATGATATTCTGACGAGGCACAGCAACATGATATTCTGACCAGGCACGATGATCATTCGGGACAGCAACATGATATTCTGACGAGGTACCGTGATCATTTGGAACAGCAACATGATATTCTGACGAGGTACCGTGATCATTTGGAACAGCAACATGATATTCTGACGAGGCACAGTGATCATTTGGAACAGCAACATGATATTCTGACGAGGCACAGTGATCATTTGGGACAGCAACATGATATTCTGACGAGGCACAGCAACATGATATTCTGACGAGGCCCAGTGATCATTTGGGACAGCAACATGATATTCTGACGAGGCACAGTGATCATTTGGAACAGCAACATGATATTCTAAGGCACAGTGATCATTCAGGACAGCAACATGATATTCTGACGAGGCACGGTGATCATTCAGGACAGCAACATGATATTCTGATGAGGCACGGTGATCATTCAGGACAGCAACATGATATTCTGACGAGGCCCAGTGATCATTTGAGACAGCAACATGATATTCTGCCAAGGCCCAGTGATCATTCAGGACAGCAACATGATATTCTGATGAGGCACAGCAACATGACATTCTGACGAGGCACAGTGATCATTCGGGACAGCAACATGATATTCTGACGAGGCACAGTGATCATTCGGGACAGCAACATGATATTCTGACGAGACACAATGATCATTCGGGACAGCAACATGACATTCTGACGAGGCCCGGTGATCATTTGGGACAGCAGCATAATATTCTGACGAGGCCCAGTGATCATTCAGGACAGCAACATGATATTCTGATGAGGCACAGCAACATGACATTCTGACGAGGCACAGTGATCATTCGGGACAGCAACATGATATTCTGACGAGGCACAATGATCATTCGGGACAGCAACATGACATTCTGACGAGGCCCAGTGATCATTCGGGACAGCAACATGATATTCTGATGAGGCACGGCAACATGATATTCTGATGAGGCACAGCAACATGATATTCTGCCGAGGCCCAGTGATCATTCAGGACAGCAACATGATATTCTGACGAGGCACAGCAACATGATATTCTGCTGAGGCCCAGTGATCATTCAGGACAGCAACATGATATTCTAAGGCACGATGATCATTCGGGACAGCAACATGATATTCTGACGAGGCACAGTGATCATTTGGGACAGCAACATGATATTCTGACGAGGCACAGTGATCATTTGGGACAGCAACATGATATTCTGACGAGGCACGGTGATCATTCGGGACAGCAACATGATATTCTGACGAGGCACAGTGATCATTTGGGACAGCAACATGATATTCTGATGAGGCACGGTGATCATTTGGGACAGCAACATGATATTCTGACGAGGCACGGCAACATGATATTCTGCCGAGGCCCAGTGATCATTCAGGACAGCAACATGATATTCTGACGAGGCACAGCAACATGATATTCTGCCGAGGCCCAGTGATCATTCAGGACAGCAACATGATATTCTGACGAGGCACAGTGATCATTCGGGACAGCAACATGATATTCTGACGAGGCACAGTGATCATTCGGGACAGCAACATGATATTCTGACGAGGCACAGTGATCATTTGGGACAGCAACATGATATTCTGACGAGGCACGGTGATCATTCGGGACAGCAACATGATATTCTGACGAGGCACGGTGATCATTTGGGACAGCAACATGATATTCTGACGAGGCACAGTGATCATTTGGGACAGCAACATGATATTCTGACGAGGCACGGCAACATGATATTCTGACGAGGCACGGCAACATGATATTCTGACGAGGCACGGCAACATGATATTCTGACGAGGCACGGCAACATGATATTCTGACGAGGCACGGCAACATTATATTCTGACGAGGCACGGCAACATTATATTCTGACGAGGCACGGTGATCATTTGGGACAGCAACATGATATTCTGATGAGGCACGGCAACATGATATTCTGATGAGGCACGGCAACATGATATTCTGATGAGGCACGGCAACATGATATTCTGACGAGGCACGGCAACTTGATATTCTAACGAGGCACAGCAACATGATATTCTGACGAGGCACAGCAACATGATATTCTGACGAGGCACAGCAACATGATATTCTGACGAGGCACAGCAACATGATATTCTGACGAGGCACAGCAACATGATATTCTGACGAGGCACGGTGATCATTTTCAGATGGAACTTAAAGGCCAATAGAGCACAGTTTGGAACACTGTTCGTTCAATCAGCATTCAGGATCCAACGTTACGGTGTGGAACACCAACCCCTAGTTAGAACCAAAATAACAATCCACAAATCCCTATTTCCATGTACAGCTAAAAGAACAGTTTGACAATAGCCCCTCTACTTACTGCCTGGAACGAAGTCCTCAGCCTGGAACTGGTCTGCTACCTCCGGCAGCTGGTTTCCATCCACCTCCTTCTCAAAGGACGAGTAGTAAGCCAGATCAGTCACCCACTTCCCCTCCTCGTTCTGGTAGACCACACTGTGAGAGGCTGGAACACAGACACACACACAGGGAGGACAATGAACCACACAGACCTTGTTCTGGTAGACCACACTGTGAGAGGCTAGAACACAGACACACACACAGGGAGGACAATGAACCACACAGACCTTGTTCTGGTAGACCACACTGTGAGAGGCTAGAACACAGACACACACACAGGGAGGACAATGAACCACACAGACCTGATGGAGACCCTGTTCTATAAACCAGGGTACCAGTGAGGATTTACTACAGCTGGACAACTTGGTACAGCTGTTAAGTCATTAACAATAAAATCAGACAATTGTTTTCAAGTCATTAAGATGGTTGGATCATAGCGATATTCAATCAAATTCACCCGTTGGTTAAAACCTGTTTCACCCTGTATCGTGGTTGGTGTCTTGACGGATCGGTCCAAAATCAAGTCACACAAAACATACATTTTCTGTCCATGAATTTATAGCAGTGTAAGTTGTTACATCATATATTAACCATGACCCCTGTAAGGATCCTGGGTCTAGTTGTTACATCAGATATTAATCATGACACCTGTAAGGATCCTGGGTCTAGTTGTTACATCAGATATTAATCATGACACCTGTAAGGATCCTGGGTCTAGTTGTTACATCAGATATTAATCATGACACCTGTAAGGATCCTGGGTCTAGTTGTTACATCAGATATTAACCATGACCCCTGTAAGGATCCTGGGTCTAGTTGTTACATCAGATATTAATCATGACACCTGTAAGGATCCTGGGTCTAGTTGTTACATCAGATATTAATCATGACCCCTGTAAGGATCCTGGGTCTAGTTGTTACATCAGATATTAATCATGACCCCTGTAAGGATCCTGGGTCTAGTTGTTACATCAGATATTAATCATGACCCCTGTAAGGATCCTGGGTCTAGTTGTTACATCAGATATTAACCATGACCCCTGTAAGGATCCTGGGTCTAGTTGTTACATCAGATATTAATCATGACCCCTGTAAGGATCCTGGGTCTAGTTGTTACATCAGATATTAACCATGACCCCTGTAAGGATCCTGGGTCTAGTTGTTACATCAGATATTAAACATGACCCCTGTAAGGATCCTGGGTCTAGTTGTTACATCAGATATTAATCATGACACCTGTAAGGATCCTGGGTCTAGTTGTTACATCAGATATTAATCATGACCCCTGTAAGGATCCTGGGTCTAGTTGTTACATCAGATATTAATCATGACCCCTGTAAGGATCCTGGGTCTAGTTGTTACATCAGATATTAATCATGACCCCTGTAAGGATCCTGGGTCTAGTTGTTACATCAGATATTAAACATGACCCCTGTAAGGATCCTGATCTAACACAGGGAGCCGTTAGCACCGGGACACACCACACAGGGAGCCGTTAGCACCGGGACACACCACACAGGGAGCCGTTAGCACCGGGACACACCACACAGGGAGCCGTTAGCACCGGGACACACCACACAGGGAGCCGTTAGCACCGGGACACACCACACAGGGAGCCGTTAGCACCGGGACACACCACACAGGGAGCCGTTAGCACCGGGACACACCACACAGGGAGCCGTTAGCACCGGGACACACCACACAGGGAGCCGTTAGCACCGGGACACACCACACAGGGAGCCGTTAGCACCGGGACACACCACACAGGGAGCCGTTTGTACCGGGGACACGACACAGGGAGCAGTTTGTACTGGGGACACTACATGGGGAACCGTTTGGGACTTACCCGGTTGGAAGTCCAGGTTATCAGGACAGTGGTTCCAGTCGCTGTCAGAGTGAGAGGAGTCCTCCTGTTGGAAGCTCTGAGAGAGGTACTTCGCTTCCAGAGAGATGTAGAGGAGATCCTTCTCACCCTGACTCATGTCTGACAGGCCAGGAGGACCAGGAGGTGCAGAGGAGTCCCCACATGGACCTCCTCTTGGCCCCAGGGCAGCAGGCCTCCCCCTCCCCTCCTCCTCATCACTAAGCGAAGGAAGCACCTGGTACAGAAGGAGAAAACTCACTAACACTGTATAATTGTGTACCTTTACCTTAATTTAACTAGGAGATTCTTGAAATGTTTAACCCCGAGGGGCAGCATGTCCTAAATGTATTGGTTAACCGCGAGGGGCAGCATGTCCTAAATGTATTGGTTGACCCCGAGGGGCAGCATGTCCTAAATGTATTGGTTAACCCCGAGGGGCAGCATGTCCTTTAACCCCGAGGGGCAGCATGTCCTACATGTATTGGTTAACCCCAAGGGGCAGCATGTCCTAAATGTATTGGTTAACCTCGAGGGGCAGCATGTCCTAAATGTATTGGTTAACCTCGAGGGGCAGCATGTCCTAAATGTATTGGTTAACCTCGAGGGGCAGCATGTCCTAAATGTATTGGTTGACCCGAGGGGCAGCATGTCCTAAATTTATTGGTTAACCCCAAGGGGCAGCATGTCCTTTAACCCCGAGGGGCAGCATGTCCTAAATGTATTGGTTGACCCGAGGGGCAGCATGTCCTAAATGTATTGGTTAACCTCGAGGGGCAGCATGTCCTAAATGTATTGGTTAACCTCGAGGGGCAGCATGTCCTAAATGTATTGGTTAACCTCGAGGGGCAGCATGTCCTAAATGTATTGGTTGACCCGAGGGGCAGCATGTCCTAAATTTATTGGTTAACCCCAAGGGGCAGCATGTCCTTTAACCCCGAGGGGCAGCATGTCCTAAATGTATTGGTTGACCCGAGGGGCAGCATGTCCTAAATGTATTGGTTAACCTCGAGGGGCAGCATGTCCTAAATGTATTGGTTAACCTCGAGGGGCAGCATGTCCTAAATGTATTGGTTGACCCGAGGGGCAGCATGTCCTAAATGTATTGGTTAACCTCGAGGGGCAGCATGTCCTAAATTTATTGGTTAACCCCAAGGGGCAGCATGTCCTTTAACCCCGAGGGGCAGCATGTCCTAAATGTATTGGTTGACCCGAGGGGCAGCATGTCCTAAATGTATTGGTTAACCTCGAGGGGCAGCATGTCCTAAATGTATTGGTTAACCCCGAGGGGCAGCATGTCCTTTAACCCCGAGGGGCAGCATGTCCTACATGTATTGGTTAACCGCGAGGGGCAGCATGTCCTAAATGTATTGGTTAACCGCGAGGGGCAGCATGTCCTAAATGTATTGGTTAACCCCAAGGGGCAGCATGTCCTAAATGTAATGTTTAACCCCGAGGGGCAGCATGTCCTAAATGTATTGGTTAACCTTGAGGGGCAGCATGTCCTAAATGTATTGGTTAACCCCAAGGGGCAGCATGTCCTAAATGTAATGTTTAACCCCGAGGGGCAGCATGTCCTTTAACCCCGAGGGGCAGCATGTCCTACATGTATTGGTTAACCGCGAGGGGCAGCATGTCCTAAATGTATTGGTTAACCGCGAGGGGCAGCATGTGCTACATGTAATGGTTTGTCAGTGTACCTGAGAGAGGTGGAAGCTGCTCTGTGTGGTCTGGAGGTGAGAGGTCATGTCCTGGGGTCTCCAGTGTCCAGCACCAGTCCTCAGATATATAGAATCCAAGACACCTTGACCCTCCCCTGCCACCGTAGACTCTATACTGTCCATGGCATCCTGCAGAACCAAACCCCCCCACACACACACACACATTAATGGAGGGGACAAGATTATCCAAGTGTCTGTTGTATGTAACAATATCAGTTCAGGTGACCGTATCACTGCCGGTGACCGTATCACTGCCGGTGACCGTATCACTGGCGGTAAATAGCACAGAACACGGGGTAGTGGGCGGCCAGGAGTTTTTCCTGACAGCGTGACCTGACCTGGAGGAACTCCTGGCCTCTTAGGTACAACTCCTGCCATGTACACAGTCTAGGTCCACACTGGTGTTGTAATGGAAAAAGGCCAACAGAAGACTCACCAGCGCCTCCTGTCTGTCTAAGGCCATACTCCAGTTGACAGGGGACATCCTCTGGGGCCCAGCGCTGGTCTCTCCAGTCCCCACCGGCCCCACACGGTCCCCCATCAGGCTGCCCCGGCTCAGCCCCAGTAGAGAGTGAGGGTCCTGGGCATTCTCTCCTGGCACGCTGGCCCCCAGGATCCCCAGCCCCCGCAGCACATCGTAGGTGGTCTGGGCCGAGGAGGAGGAGGGTAGAGTGGACACGCCATCGTTCCCTCCCTCCTCACTCCCACTGCTTCCGTCTCCTCCTCCTCCTGGCGAAGGACAGATGGCCGGTTACCAACATCCACTCAGAGGTCGGCACGTTCATAAGGAAATCAGTCAACTTATATCAATTAATTAGGCCCTAATCTGTCTAATCTGTTGTTCAGACACCTTAAAAATAGAAAAGGTAGGGGCGTGGACCAGGAAACCAGTCAGTATCTGGTGGGACCACCTCATGCAGCGAGACATCTCCTTCACATAGAGTCGATCAGGCTGCTGACCGACCAGGCTGATCAGGCTGCTGACCGACCAGGCTGCTGACCGATCAGGCTGCTGACCGACCAGGCTGCTGACCGACCAGGCTGCTGACCGACCAGGCTGCTGACCGACCAGGCTGCTGACCGACCAGGCTGCTGACCGTGGCCTGTGGAACATTGTCCCATTCATTCTTCAACGGCTGTGCGAAGTCGGTGGATATTTTGGCGGGAACTGGAACACGCTGTCGTACACGTCGATACAGAGCATCCCAAACAACAATGGGTGACATGTCTGGTGAGTATCCACACCATGGAATAACTGGGACATTTTCAGCTTCCAGGAACTATGTACAGATCCTTGTGACATTATGCTGAAACATGAGGTGATGGAGGAGGATGAATGGCACGACAACGGACCTCGGGATCTCATCACGGTATCTCTGTGCATTCAAATTGCCATCGATAAAATGCAATTGGTGTTTGTTGTCCGTAGTTTATGCCTGCCCATACCATAACCCCACCATGGGGCACTCTGTTCACAACGTTGACATCAGCAAACCGCTCGCCCACACAACGCCATACACGCTGTCTGAGGTTATGAGGCAAGTTGGACGAACAGTCAAATTCTCTAAAATGGCATTAGATGCCGCTTATGATAGAGAAATTAACTTTCAATTATCCGGGAACAGCTCGTGTAGATTTCTGCAGTCAGCATGCCAATTGTAACCTTCCTCAAAATTTGAGAGATCTGTGGCATTGTGTTGGGTGAGAAAACTGCACATTTTAGAGTGGCCTTTTATTGTCCCCAGCACAAGGTGCACCTGTGTAATGAGCAAGATGTTTAATCAGCTTGTTGATATGCCACACCTGTCAGGTGGATGGATTATCTTGGCAAAGGATAAAATGCTTACTAACAGAGATGTAAACAAATTTGTGCACAGAATTAGAGAGAAATAAGCTTATTGTGCGTATGGAACATTTCTGGGATCTTTTATTTCAGCTCATGAAACACGGGACCAACACATTATTTTTTTCAGAGTATGTTACCTGTTACAGTGTTGATGACTTGGCCCTCTGCAGAGTATCTGTGTTCTAACCCAGGTAGAGGGTTACGACCAGAGTAAACTTCTTCGTCAGAGCTGCCTCCCTCCAGCCCAGGTCTGAAGCTGGGACGGTAGCTCTCCCCCACCTAACCCAGACAGACATAATGACCTCTGGTCTGACAGGCTAAAACAGGGCTGTGTTCAGTAGGACTATTTGGAAGAAAACATTTTGAAAACCAAACGCTACATCAACTTATCAAATACTGATTTGGTTGAAAATGATTCGTACATTCTGTTTGTAACATTGTTCAGCTTTGTGTTTTCTACTGAAAACCACAAAGGTCAACCAGAAGCAGTGAGATAGAGAAACAGACAGACAGGGACAGAGACATTATCATACCAGCTGTCGGGAGGTGCTGGACAGCAGGAGTCTGTGTCTGGTAGAAGTGTGTCTTCTAGCTGCCTCCAGCTCATCCTCAGTGTCCTCCTCATCACTGCCGGGACACGAGTCCATCCCTGTAGCAGCGAGCCGTACGTCAGGCATCTGGAAACCCTCATGACAGGACAAACAATCCAATCTTAGTGAAACCAGGCTGAAATAGAATACTAATATACTGTTTAGTTTGTACAGGAAGATGAATAAAGAATACTAGTTGTGAACAAGATCCATAGGCTGACAAGTGTATGACAGAGCTGCTCTTAGTCTCCATAGGCTGGACAAGTGTATGACAGAGCTGCTCTTAGTCTCCATAGGCTGACAGAGCTGCTCTTAGTCTCCATAGGCTGGACAAGTGTATGACAGAGCTGCTCTTAGTCTCCATAGGCTGACAGAACTGCTCTTAGTCTCCATAGGCTGACAGAGCTGCTCTTAGTCTCCATAGGCTGACAGAGCTGCTCTTAGTCTCCATAGGCTGACAGAGCTGCTCTTAGTCTCCATAGGCTGACAGAGCTGCTCTTAGTCTCCATAGGCTGACAGAGCTGCTCTTAGTCTCCATAAAAAACGGTTCAATATACCAGTGTTTTCCACTACATAGAAATAGCCAACCAGGCCCCGCCCGGAGACGGAGCCAACCAGGCCCCGCCCGGAGACGGAGCCAACCAGTCCCCGCCGGAGACGGAGCCAACCAGTCCCCGCCCGAGACGGAGCCAACCAGTCCCCGCCCGAGACGGAGCCAACCAGTCCCCGCCCGAGACGGAGCCAACCAGTCCCCGCCCGAGACGGAGCCAACCAGTCCCCGCCCGAGACGGAGCCAACCAGTCCCCGCCCGAGACGGAGCCAACCAGTCCCCGCCCGAGACGGAGCCAACCAGTCCCCGCCCGAGACGGAGCCAACCAGTCCCCGCCCGAGACGGAGCCAACCAGTCCCCGCCCGAGACGGAGCCAACCAGTCCCCGCCCGAGACGGAGCCAACCAGTCCCCGCCCGAGACGGAGCCAACCAGTCCCCGCCCGAGACGGAGCCAACCTGTCCCCGCCCGAGACGGAGCCAACCAGTCCCCGCCCGAGACGGAGCCAACCAGTCCCCGCCCGAGACGGAGCCAACCAGTCCCCGCCCGAGACGGAGCCAACCAGTCCCCGCCCGAGACGGAGCCAACCAGTCCCCGCCCGAGACGGAGCCAACCAGTCCCCGCCCGAGACGGAGCCAACCAGTCCCCGCCCGAGACGGAGCCAACCAGTCCCCGCCCGAGACGGAGCCAACCAGTCCCCGCCCGAGACGGAGCCAACCAGTCCCCGCCCGAGACGGAGCCAACCAGTCCCCGCCCGAGACGGAGCCAACCAGTCCCCGCCCGAGACGGAGCCAACCAGTCCCCGCCCGAGACGGAGCCAACCAGTCCCCGCCCGAGACGGAGCCAACCAGTCCCCGCCCGGAGACGGAGCCAACCAGTCCCCGCCCGGAGACGGAGCCAACCAGTCCCCGCCCGGAGACGGAGCCAACCAGTCCCCGCCCGGAGACGGAGCCAACCAGTCCCCGCCCGGAGACGGAGCCAACCAGTCCCCGCCCGGAGACGGAGCCAACCAGTCCCCGCCCGGAGACGGAGCCAACCAGTCCCCGCCCGGAGACGGAGCCAACCAGTCCCCGCCCGAGCCGGAGCCAACCAGGCCCCGCCCGAGCCGGAGCCAACCAGGCCCCGCCCGAGCCGGAGCCAACCAGGCCCCGCCCGAGCCGGAGCCAACCAGGCCCCGCCCGAGCCCGAGCCAACCAGGCCCCGCCCGAGCCCGAGCCAACCAGGCCCCGCCCGAGCCGGAGCCAACCAGGCCCCGCCCGAGCCCGAGCCAACCAGGAGCCGGAGCCAACCAGGCCCCGCCGAGCCGGTGCCAACCAGGCGGGTTGGGTTCCAACCAGGCCCCGCCCGAGCCGGAGCCAACCAGGCCCCGCCCGAGCCGGAGCCAACCAGGCCCCGCCCGAGCCGGAGCCAACCAGGCCCCGCCCGAGCCGGAGCCAACCAGGCCCCGCCCGAGCCCGAGCCAACCAGGCCCCGCCCGAGCCCGAGCCAACCAGGCCCCGCCCGAGCCCGAGCCAACCAGGCCCCGCCCGAGCCCGAGCCAACCAGGCCCCGCCCGAGCCGGTGCCAACCAGGCGGGTTGGGTTCCAACCAGGCCCCGCCCGAGCCAACCAGGCCCCGCCCGAGCCGGTGCCAACCAGGCGGGTTGGGTTCCAACCAGGCCCCGCCCGAGCCAACCAGGCCCCGCCCGAGCCGGTGCCAACCAGGCGGGTTGGGTTCCAACCAGGCCCCGCCCGAGCCGGAGCCAACCAGGCCCCGCCCGAGCCGGAGCCAACCAGGCCCCGCCCGAGCCGGAGCCAACCAGGCCCCGCCCGAGCCGGAGCCAACCAGGCCCCGCCCGAGCCAACCAGCCGGAGCCAACCAGGCCCCGCCCGAGCCGGTGCCAACCAGGCCCCGCCCGAGCCGGTGCCAACAAGGCGGGTTGGGTTCCAACCAGGCCCCGAGGTTCCAACCAGGCCCCGCCCGAGCCAGAGCCAACCAGGCCCCGCCCGAGCCAGAGCCAACCAGGCCCCGCCCGAGCCAGAGACGGAGCCAACCAGGCCCCGCCTTGATTCCATCCAAAACACTAAATTATTCAATACTTTATCGAGTTCACCTCCCAGATTGGAAGCATTTATGTTATGGTGCAGAAAGACATTACTTTACAATTGAAATGACTAAACATGAATTCAGTGTATTGTTAGTTGTTTTGAAAATATGATCAGGATTAAGAACATTAAAACTAACATTTAATCCATCTTCTTTGATATTGACCATAACCTGTTGGTGGGGGAAACTTGTGTTTTCACTTTTCAACCCCAGCTCTGAATCCACAATATGGCATTCTTTAATGGAAGCTTCTCTAAAGTAAAACAGGGTGGTGTACCACAGGGCAGCTCTCTAGGCCCTCTACTCTTGTCTATTTTTACCAATGACCTGCCACTGGCATTAAACAAAGCAGGCTGATGATTCAACCATAAATGCAGCTAATGAAGTCACTGAAACCCTTAACCAAAAGCTACAATCTGTTTTGGAATGGGTGGCCAGTAATAAACTGGTACTCCTGGCTAAGAGTTGAGGAAAGTGACGTTCACTTCTTGTTTTTATAATAAGCATTAATGTGTTGAAAATTCCAAATTGTTAGCATAGTCAACTTACACACAGATCTGACAAACACACATACCCCCCAGCAGACATGCCACCAGGGGTCTTTTCACAGTCCCCCCAGCAGACATGCCACCAGGGGTCTTTTCACAGTCCCCCCAGCAGACATGCCACCAGGGGTCTTTTCACAGTCCCCCCAGCAGACATGCCACCAGGGGTCTTTTCACAGTCCCCCCAGCAGACATGCCACCAGGGGTCTTTTCACAGTCCCCCCAGCAGACATGCCACCAGGGGTCTTTTCACAGTCCCCCCAGCAGACATGCCACCAGGGGTCCCCCAGCAGACATGCCACCAGGGGTCTTTTCACAGTCCCCCCCAGCAGACATGCCACCAGGGGTCTTTTCACAGTCCCCCCAGCAGACATGCCACCAGGGGTCTTTTCACAGTCCCCCCAGCAGACATGCCACCAGGGGTCCCCCAGCAGACATGCCACCAGGGGTCTTTTCACAGTCCCCCCAGCAGACATGCCACCAGGGGTCTTTTCACAGTCCCCCCAGCAGACATGCCACCAGGGGTCTTTTCACAGTCCCCCCAGGTCCAGAACAAATTCAAGGAAACATACAGTATTATACAGAGCCATGAGTGCATGGAACTCCCATCTTATATCGCAAGTGAACAGCAAACCTGGTGTCACAAAAACAAATAACTCGACGACATACGGGACGACACCTCTCCTCCATGTGACATACATGTTGTATGTACTGACATGTAGCTGACGGATGAGCACACGCTACATGTTAATGTTTTTACATGTATGTAAATAGTAAATGATTTTGTCTGTCACGTCTGTCGTTGTGTGTCAGACCTCTAAGACCAGCTAGTGTCTGTCGGCTAACGGGGGATCCCAATAAATCAAAAATGATACGTGGACTAATTAAAACATTTTCAATACATTTAGTTAATTCCGTACTAAGGTCAACTCATTGTTGAATTCTGTTTTGGTGCCTGGATTCCGTGAGGGCCCTAATGATCATATAGGGACCAGAATAAGGCTCTCCATATAGGGACCAGAATAAAGCTCTCCATATAGGGACCAGAATAAGGCTCTCCATATAGGGACCAGAATAAGGCTCTCCACATAGGGACCAGAATAAGGCTCTCCACATAGGGACCAGAATAAGGCTCTCCATATAGGGACCAGAATAAGGCTCTCCATATAGGGACCAGAATAAGGCTCTCCATATAGGGACCAGAATAAGGCTCTCCACATAGGGACCAGAATAAGGCTCTCCATATAGGGACCAGAATAAGGCTCTCCGCATAGGGACCAGAATAAGGCTCTCCACATAGGGACCAGAATAAGGCTCTCCACATAGGGACCAGAATAAGGCTCTCCATATAGGGACCAGAATAAGGCTCTCCACTACCTACTGTCCTGCAGTGATGATTCACCATCTACATCAAATGTTATCATTTATCTGCAGATAATCGCAAAAAAAAAGCCAAAATGAACAGCTCTGTCAGCGATGCGATTCGGGAAGCTAGACTGACTGACAGTGAGGATAAAGTGAGTGACTTTGGACAAGAGTAGAGGGCCTAGAGAGCTGCCCTGTGGTACACCACCATGTTTTACTTTAGAGAAACCAAATGAACGGCTCTGTCAGCGATGCGATTCGGGAAGCTAGACTGACTGACAGTGAGGATAAAGTGAGTGACTTTGGTCTTGTCTGACAAGCCCCGACATCCCAGGAAAATAAACCTGACAGTCCTTTGGTTTACTTGTCCAGATGTGGCACAGTGGACATTTAACCAGCTGTCAGTCACAGCACACCTAGTCAACACTGTCAACTCAGCTGTCAATCGCAGCACAGTAAATAGCCTACTATACTCCACACCTCATGTGCCAATAAAACCTATAATGACGCTAAGAGGTTCCAACTCATCGTTACCACATTACATGAGACGTGGAAATGACATGGAAAGAAATGAGACCGCAACCCACAACGGCGCACACAAACTGGACGAGGGACACAATGCGTCAGGCGCCTGTCCTATCGACAGATCTCTAGAAGATTCTAATTGTTCATTCTAACGGGAGAGGGCTTGACGGACAAGCGAATTGAAACTTTTATAAAAAGTATCTCAGTTAATATGAGGTGGAAAACGTTACCGGCTGAAAATAAGTCTGTAACTGGCTGATTAGTCGATGCTAAATGGGAGACACAGTCTGCCCGCCTGTCCGACTGCCCGACTGCCCGCCTGTCCGACTGCCCGCCTGCCCGCCCGCCTGACTGCCTGTCCGTCTGTAAAGTAATAGTGTCATGGAGGAGTTGTATCCACCTGATCATAGTCATCCAGGAACTGGTATCTGTTCTTCTGTGGTTCTGTAGAACCGGGCTGAGATGAATAGTCTTGGTTGGCTGGCTGGTTCTGAAAATCAATATAATATTATTATTAATGAAGAAACAGACAAATACAAAAATAAATAATAGATGTATCGAGACGAGAGAGGATTAGAAAGCAGGAAGAGAGAGAGGATTAGAAAGCAGGAAGAGAGAGAGGATTAGAAAGCAGGAAGAGAGAGAGGATTAGAAAGCAGGAAGAGAGAGAGGATTAGAAAGCAGGAAGAGAGAGAGGATTAGAAAGCAGGAAGAGAGAGAGGATTAGAAAGCAGGAAGAGAGAGAGGATTAGAAAGCAGGAAGAGAGAGAGGATTAGAAAGCAGGAAGAGAGAGAGAGGATTAGAAAGCAGGAAGAGAGAGAGGATTAGAAAGCATGAAGAGAGAGAGGATTAGAAAGCAGGAAGAGAGAGAGGATTAGAAAGCATGAAGAGAGAGAGGATTAGAAAGCAGGAAGAGAGAGAGGATTAGAAAGCAGGAAGAGAGAGAGGTTGCCTTACAGCATCAGGTATCTCCTGTCCCTCCACCCGTCCTCTCTGCATGGCAGGGTTCACCAGCTGGTTTAAGTACAGGTCCAGATCTTCATCCTGCAGGTCGTTCACGTCGACATCGTCATCTGGGGATCAAACAGGCAAAGATCAATAATCAATAGAACGACAAACACAACACACAGCTATAACCCCCACCAGAGAGGTGTTCAGACACAATACACAGCTATAACCCCCACCAGAGAGGTGTTCAGACACAATACACAGCTATAACCCCCACCAGAGAGGTGTTCAGACACAATACACAGCTATAACCCCCACCAGAGAGGTGTTCAGACACAACACACAGCTATAACCCCCACCAGAGAGGTGTTCAGACACAACACACAGCTATAACCCCCACCAGAGAGGAGTTCAGACACAATACACAGCTATAACCCCCACCAGAGAGGAGTTCAGACACAATACACAGCTATAACCCCCACCAGAGAGTAGAGGTGTTCAGACAACACACAGCTATAACCCCCACCAGAGAGGAGAGGTGTTCAGACACAACACACAGCTATAACCCCCACCAGAGAGGAGTTCAGACACAATACACAGCTATAACCCCCACCAGAGAGGAGTTCAGACACAATACACAGCTATAACCCCCACCAGAGAGGAGTTCAGACACAATACACAGCTATAACCCCCACCAGAGAGGAGAGGTGTTCAGACACAACACACAGCTATAACCCCCACCAGAGAGGAGTTCAGACACAACACACAGCTATAACCCCCACCAGAGAGGAGAGGTGTTCAGACACAACACACAGCTATAACCCCCACCAGAGAGGAGAGGTGTTCAGACACAACACACAGCTATAACCCCCACCAGAGAGGAGAGGTGTTCAGACACAACACACAGCTATAACCCCCACCAGAGAGGAGAGGAGTTCAGACACAACACACAGCTATAACCCCCACCAGAGAGGAGAGGAGTTCAGACAAAACACACAGCTATAACCCCCACCAGAGAGGAGAGGAGTTCAGACACAACACACAGCTATAACCCCCACCAGAGAGGTGTTCAGACACAACACACAGCTATAACCCCCACCAGAGAGGAGAGGTGTTCAGACACAACACACAGCTATAACCCCCAACAGAGAGGAGAGGTGTTCAGACACAACACACAGCTATAACCCCCACCAGAGAGGTGTTCAGACACAACACACAGCTATAACCCCCACCAGAGAGGAGAGGTGTTCAGACACAACACACAGCTATAACCCCCACCAGAGAGGTGTTCAGACACAATACACAGCTATAACCCCCACCAGAGAGGAGAGGTGTTCAGACACAATACACAGCTATAACCCCCACCAGAGAGGAGAGGTGTTCAGACACAACACACAGCTATAACCCCCACCAGAGAGGAGAGGAGTTCAGACACAACACACAGCTATAACCCCGACCAGAGAAGTGTTCAGACACAACACACAGCTATAACCCCCACCAGAGAGGAGTTCAGACACAACACACAGCTATAACCCCCACCAGAGAGGAGAGGTGTTCAGACACAACACACAGCTATAACCCCCACCAGAGAGTAGAGGTGTTCAGACACAACACACAGCTATAACCCCCACCAGAGAGGTGTTCAGACAACACACAGCTATAACCCCCACCAGAGAGTAGAGGTGTTCAGACACAACACACAGCTATAACCCCCACCAGAGAGGAGTTCAGACACAATACACAGCTATAACCCCCACCAGAGAAGAGAGGTGTTCAGACACAACACACAGCTATAACCCCCACCAGAGAGGAGAGGTGTTCAGACACAACACACAGCTATAACCCCCACCAGAGAGGAGAGGTGTTCAGACACAATACACAGCTATAACCCCCACCAGAGAGGTGTTCAGACACAACACACAGCTATAACCCCCACCAGAGAGGAGAGGTGTTCAGACACAACACACAGCTATAACCCCCACCAGAGAGGAGAGGAGTTCAGACACAACACACAGCTATAACCCCGACCAGAGAAGTGTTCAGACACAACACACAGCTATAACCCCCACCAGAGAGGAGTTCAGACACAACACACAGCTATAACCCCCACCAGAGAGGAGAGGAGTTCAGACACAACACACAGCTATAACCCCCACCAGAGAGGAGTTCAGACACAACACACAGCTATAACCCCCACCAGAGAGGAGAGGTGTTCAGACACAACACACAGCTATAACCCCCACCAGAGAGGATAGGTGTTCAGACACAATACACAGCTATAACCCCCACCAGAGAGGAGAGGTGTTCAGACACAACACACAGCTATAACCCCCACCAGAGAGGAGAGGTGTTCAGACACAATACACAGCTATAACCCCCACCAGAGAGGAGAGGTGTTCAGACACAATACACAGCTATAACCCCCACCAGAGAGGAGAGGTGTTCAGACAACACACAGCTATAACCCCCACCAGAGAGTAGAGGTGTTCAGACACAACACACAGCTATAACCCCCACCAGAGAGGATAGGTGTTCAGACACAATACACAGCTATAACCCCCACCAGAGAGGAGAGGTGTTCAGACAACACACAGCTATAACCCCCACCAGAGAGGAGAGGAGTTCAGACACAACACACAGCTATAACCCCCACCAGAGAGGAGAGGTGTTCAGACACAACACACAGCTATAACCCCCACCAGAGAGGTGTTCAGACAACACACAGCTATAACCCCCACCAGAGAGGAGAGGTGTTCAGACACAATACACAGCTATAACCCCCACCAGAGAGGAGTTCAGACACAACACACAGCTATAACCCCCACCAGAGAGGAGAGGTGTTCAGACACAACACACAGCTATAACCCCCACCAGAGAGGAGAGGAGTTCAGACACAACACACAGCTATAACCCCCACCAGAGAGGAGAGGAGTTCAGACACAACACACAGCTATAACCCCCACCAGAGAGGAGAGGAGTTCAGACACAACACACAGCTATAACCCCCACCAGAGAGGAGAGGAGTTCAGACAACACACAGCTATAACCCCCACCAGAGAGGAGAGGAGTTCAGACAACACACAGCTATAACCCCCACCAGAGAGGAGAGGTGTTCAGACACAACACACAGCTATAACCCCCACCAGAGAGGAGAGGTGTTCAGACACAATACACAGCTATAATCCCCACCAGAGAGGAGAGGTGTTCAGACAACACACAGCTATAACCCCCACCAGAGAGGAGTTCAGACACAACACACAGCTATAACCCCCACCAGAGAGGAGAGGAGTTCAGACAACACACAGCTATAACCCCCACCAGAGAGGAGAGGTGTTCAGACAACACACAGCTATAACCCCCACCAGAGAAGTGTTCAGAAAGGTGAACGTTCACAACGTTGTAGATAGAAATGAAATGCATAGAGCTGGCCCAATTTCCTATTCCTTTTGACAACAAACCCCCCCCCCATGTCTGTTCTACCCTATCCAGTTCTATGTGAATGGTCAGTAACGTTGCATCTTCCTGAATAAGCCTCATGCTGTGCTATGAAAGGGGTGGGGCCTCACCTGTGACATCACTGTTCATGCTGTCCACAGACATGAGCTTCTCATTGGCCAGGAAGCTGGAGACACTCCCACTGAAGCGGTCGCTGTCGGCTCCGTCACTGGCCAGACTCTGGTCGTCCACGGTGCCTGGGAGGGATCGGACCTGGATCACAGAGACAGAATTACAACTACATTCTGGTATCATGTGAGGCTACCACCCATACTGGACCCTAAAGGGGAGGCTACCACCCATACTGGACCCTAAAGGGGAGGCTACCACCCATACTGGACCCTAAAGGGGCGGCTAGCACCCATACTGGACCCTAAAGGTCTGGACAGGGGGAAGGAGAGGAGGCTACCACCCATACTGGACCCTAAAGGGGCGGCTAGCACCCATACTGGACCCTAAAGGGGCGGCTAGCACCCATACTGGACCCTAAAGTGGCGGCTAGCACCCATACTGGACCCTAAAGGGGCGGCTAGCACCCATACTGGACCCTAAAGGGGCGGCTAGCACCCATACTGGACCCTAAAGTGGCGGCTAGCACCCATACTGGACCCTAAAGGGGAGGCTACCACCCATACTGGACCCTAAAGGTCTGGACAGGGGCAAGGAGACCACTCTAAAAGCACATGAGACAACATTGAGAGAGTGTGATACCTTTAGATCCATAAAGTCCCTATTAACCAGGTTGGTGAAGGCCAGCCGCCCCGTAGAGAGATCTGATAGGGAGATGAGAAATTCAGTTAGTTGGTTTGTTAGCCAACATAGCACACCAGCCTGATGGACATAATGATATATCAACTAGTGAAGGACGGAGACCAGCCTGATGGACATCACTGATCTATCAACTAGTGAAGGACGGAGACCAGCCTGATGGACATCACTGATCTATCAACTAGTGAAGGACGGAGACCAGCCTGATGGACATAATGATCTATCAACTAGTGAAGGACGGAGACCAGCCTGATGGACATCACTGATCTATCAACTAGTGAAGGACGGAGACCAGCCTGATGGACATAATGATCTATCAACTAGTGAAGGACGGAGACCAGCCTGATGGACATCACTGATCTATCAACTAGTGAAGGACGGAGACCAGCCTGATGGACATCACTGATCTATCAACTAGTGAAGGACAGAGACCAGCCTGATGGACATAATGATCTATCAACTAGTGAAGGACGGAGACCAGCCTGATGGACATCACTGATCTATCAACTAGTGAAGGACGGAGACCAGCCTGATGGACATAATGATCTATCAACTAGTGAAGGACGGAGACCAGCCTGATGGACATCACTGATCTATCAACTAATGAAGGACAGAGTTAATCAAGATCACGTGGTACATCAGGTTTACCTCTCAATAATAAAACTACCACTACTAATAATACTATCACCACTACTAATAATACTATCACCACTACTAATAATACTACCACCACTACTAATAATACTACTACCACTACCACCACTACTAATAATACTACTACCACCACCACCATGGGGGGGGGCAGGGAAGCCTAGTGGTTAGAGCATTGGGAAGGTTGCAAGTTAAAGTCCCCGAGTTGACAAGGTACAACTCTGTCGTTCTGCCCCCTGAACAGGCAGTTAACCCACTGTTCCTAGGCCGTCATTGAATATAAGAATTTGTTCTTAACTGACTTGCCTACTTAAATAAAGGTAAAATAAAAAATAAATACAACTAATAAGACTAATACTAATAATACTACCACCACTACTAATACTACCACTAATAATAATACTACCACCACTACTAATACTACCACTAATAATAATACTACCACCACTACTAATACTACCACCACTACTAATACTACCACTAATAATAATACTACCACCACTACTAATACTACCACTAATAATAATACTACCACCACTACTAATACTACCACTAATAATAATACTACCACCACTACTAATACTACCACTACTAATACTACCACTAATAATAATACTACCACCACTACTAATACTACCACTACTACTACTACTAATAATAATAATAATAATAATAATAATAATAATAATACTGCCACTACTACCACCACTACTAATACTACCACTAATACTAATAATAAAAATAATAATAATAATAATACTGCCACTACTACCACCACAGCTAATAATACTACTACCACTACTAATACTACTAATAATAATACTAATACTACCACTACCACCACCACTACTAATACTACCACTAATAATAATACTACCACTACTAATACTACCACCACTACTAATACTACCACTACTAATAATACTACCACCAATACTGCCACTACTACCACCACTCCTAATAATAATAATACTACCACTACCAATACTACTACTAATAATAATAATACCACCACCACTACTAATACTACCACCACGAATAATAATACTACCACCACTACTAATACTACCACTAATAATAATAATAATAATAAAAATAATAATACTGCCACTACTACCACCACTACTAATACTACCACTAATACTAATAATAAAAATAATAATAATAATAATAATAATAATACTGCCACTACTACCACCACAGCTAATAATAATACTACCACTACTAATACTACTAATAATAATACTAATACTACCACCACCACTACTAATACTACCACCAATAATAATACTACCACCACTACTAATACTACCACAAATAATAATACTACCACCAATACTGCCACTACTACCACCACTGCTAATAATAATACTACCACTACTAATACTACTAATAATAATACCACCACCACCACTACTAATACTACCACTAATAATAATAATAATACTACCACCACTACCACTAATAATAATACTACCACCAATACTGCCACTACTACCACCACTGCTAATAATAATACTACCACTACTAATAATAATACTAATACTACCACCAACACCACCACTACTAATACTACCACTAATAATAATACTACCACCACTACTAATACTACCACCACTACTAATACTACCACTAATAATAATATTACCACCACTACTAATACTACCACTAATAATAATAATACCACCACTACTAATACTACCACTAATAATAATACTACCACCACTACTAATACTACCACTACTACTAATACTACCACCACTACTAATACTACCACTAATAATAATACTACCACCACTGCTAATAATAATACTACCACTACTAATACTACTAATAATACCACCACCACTACTAATACTACTAATAATAATACTACCACCACTACTAATACTACCACCACTACTAATACTGCCACTACTACTAATACTACCACCACTACTAATACTACCACTAATAATAATACTACCACCACTACTAATAATACTACCACCACTACTAATAATACTGCCACAACTACTACTACCGCCACTGCTACTAATAATACTACCACTACTAATACTACTAATAATACTACCACTACTAATACTACTAATAATACCACCACCACTAAAAATACACTACTACTAATAATACTACCACCACTAAAAATACACTACTACTAATAATACTACCACCACTAAAAATACACTACTACTAATAATACTACCACCACTAAAAATACACTACTACTAATAATACTGCCACAACTAAAAATACACTACTACTAATAATACTGCCACAACTAAAAATACACTACTACTAATAATACTGCCACAACTAAAAATACACTACTACTAATAATACTGCCACTACTACTAAATGTTATTTATCAGACTCTTTAATCCAAAACCACTTAGTGCCGTGTGGATACCATTTGACTTATGGGTGGCCCCTGGAATCGAACCCACAACCCTGGCATTGCATGCACCATGCTCTACCAACTGAGCCACACAGAACCGCAAACCAAGGTAAATGGTACAGTGTTACCGTCTCCATGGTCAGAGTGTCTTCCAGGGAGAGGTTCAGTCTGGGTGTTGGGGCCGAGGGAGGAGGCTCTAGTCCTGGGCTCTGTCTCGTCCAGATTCACCTTCACCAGCATGTCTGAGAACCGGTGGGCTGCTATGAAGTCATCTGCATCATCTCTGAGAGGTAGAGACAGAGAGGGAGACAGACAGAGAGGGAGAGAAACAGAGGGAGAGAGAAACAGAGGGAGAGAGAAACAGAGGGAGAGAGAGACAGAGGGAGAGAGAGACAGAGGGAGAGAGAGACAGAGGGAGAGAGAGAGAGGGAGAGAGAGACAGAGGGAGAGAGAGACAGAGGGAGAGAGAGAGACAGAGGGAGAGAGAGAGACAGACAGACAGAGGGGGGATCCATATGAGAAACATCATTCACTGAAGCAAACATGGGGGATATTCACATCCCAAACCGCATGCTAAAGCACTGGGCAACGGCAGGACGCTGTGCGGTAAAGCAGGACGCCGTGCGGTAAAGCAGGACGGCGTGCGGTAAAGCAGGAGGCCGTGTGGTAAAGCAGGAGGCCGTGCGGTAAAGCAGGACGCCGTGCGGTAAAGCAGGACGCCGCGCGGTAAAGCAGGACGCCGTGGGGTAAAGCAGGACGCCGTGAGGTAAAGCCCTGGGGAACGGCAGTACACCGTGTGGTAAAGCACTGGGGGACGGCAGTACGCCTTAACCCTGCATTTCTCTGGTGCTCCTACATTTTTCAACTACGGAGAACAATGTTCTCCTTGGAAAACAAGCCAGCATAGAGCCCTGCATGACATGACTTCCACGGCTGCTAAACCAAACTCCTGATACTCACAGCTCATCTTTGAAGCTGAGGGCAAATTGTCCCTGTTCCTTGTTGTTGGACTGAGAGTTAGCCAGAGAGAGCCGTCCGTCCTCCAGATATGACGCCTGGACAGCATTTACTCTGGAGAGAAAGGAGTGAGATTCAATTTTAGTAGTCAGATTATTATGAACACTGATCAGAGCTACATAACAGTAATGCTGCTTTAGAAGGTACTGAGCCAGAACCCCTATAGTTCTGCAGGGCCTTGTGTTCCAGTGACATTGCTGTTGATGTTAAGCGGTGCTGCTGACCCACCTGTTGTCGGCCCCAGCTCTAATTTTAGCCACGGTGGAGGCAGCTACGGGCAGCCCCAGGGTGGAGGCCAGGGTGATGTTCCCCAGGGTGGCACGGCTGCTGCCCACAGAGCTAGACAGGAAACTGGGGAATGCCTCATCCTCGATGTTGCTGAAACTCTCGGTCATGATGATGGGCTACGGTTAGGCCCGCTACCTCAGGTTCTACTGCAGACCATCAACTGAGTGGAGAGAAAAAACATTCATCACAATTGCTGATAAACATGTCAGTCAGACGAGCAACACCTCAGTTCATTGTGGAAAGTGTGTCGTAGTTAAAACAAACACTGACATGCAGATTCCTCCTTGTGATGTTCAAAGACTCGGAAATACCCAGTCAATTCACTCCGGTCCAAACTCAAGCAACAAGTTAACCAACAACACAAAGTAAAACAAGATCCTGTCACATTGTCCTATCTAGATGAATATTAGATGGCCAGATACATGTAGTCAATGTAGATAAATGTAGTCAAATATAGATAAATGTAGTCAATGTCAATGTAGCCAGTCATTTTTGTCGTTGTGGCCTGACAAAACTTACCTTGACAAACTTTCCTCTGTGTCAACACAAGTGAAGTTATAGTTAACTACAAACACTTTAACCAAAGTGGATGTACACACAAATAAACCTTTTATCTAACTTACTGAATAGTTTAAGGTCAGTACTTAACCCCAAAATACCGAAAGTAAACAGCGTTACAATGTTCACAACAAATGAAGAAGCTTCTTCTCTCCCGCAGAGAAAACCGACGAGAAGGAGCCGCAAGACACCGTAACCTTACTGTTTCTAAAATAACAACACGTTTAAGTGATTATTTCGCTACACAATTAACTAAAAGTTAAGAGAATTATCTATTTTCATAGCCAGTTGAAAGTGTAACGTATTTTGTCGGTAACAAACCGTAGCAGGAGCCTCGGAGAAACACTGTATTCGGTTGGACCAATCACAGGAAGCCCGCGCTCAGCGACCATCACTATGGGCGGGACAGAGACAGGAAAGAGACGTTTTGATTGGACTAACCTCTATGACCGTGTGAAAGGATGTATCACCATTGGATTGTTATCCTGTCATTTAACTATAATTAGTTCCATTGTAGAGGCCTATTCACACACATAATATATATATATATATATATATATATATATATATATATATATATATATATTCTCACATCAGATCAATGTCCTTACCAGATATGGTCCTTACATTCTGAAAGTATAGCGTTGGATTTAAGTGCTTCTCATCAACTAATTGTTGTCATGTATAGTTAAATTGTATATTATTTTTGCTCATGAAATGTATATGATATATATTCAAAATGTGTAGTAGCACTTGTTACAGATTCAATAGGATCCATACCATATCATCCATCCTAAGTCTAAGGAGTGGTCAGGAACTTGCGGGAGTATCATATGTTCCCCACAGCAGCTGCAACCATCACTTGGCTAGTTGACAGCTGCACAGTAAATACAACACACCATACCAATTCTGACCGACTCCCATCTTTCTATAGACTTCAGAGATACTTGCTGTGATTTGTGTACAGTATGAGAAGGACAAGACAGTTTCATGAGAGAAACCCAGTGTGAGAATGTAAAGTGCCCAGGGCCTTCAGTCTGATAGTTTCTCTCATGAAACCCAGTGTGAGAATGTAAAGTGCCCAGGGCCTTCAGTCTGATAGTTTCTCTCATGAAACCCAGTGTGAGAATGTAAAGTGCCCAGGGCCTTCAGTCTGATAGTTTCTCTCATGAAACCCAGTGTGAGAATGTAAAGTGCCCAGGGCCTTCAGTCTGATAGTTTCTCTCATGAAACCCAGTGTGAGAATGTAAAGTGCCCAGGGCCTTCAGTCTGATAGTTTCTCTCATGAAACCCAGTGTGAGAATGTAAAGTGCCCAGGGCCTTCAGTCTGATAGTTTCATGAGAGAAACCCAGTGTGAGAATGTAAAGTGCCCAGGGCCCTCAGTCTGATAGTTTCATGAGAGAAACCCAGTGTGAGAATGTAAAGTGCCCAGGGCCCTCAGTCTGATAGTTTCATGAGAGAAACCCAGTGTGAGAATGTAAAGTGCCCAGGGCCTTCAGTCTGATAGTTTCTCTCATGAAACCCAGTGTGAGAATGTAAAGTGCCCAGGGCCCTCAGTCTGATAGTTTCTCTCATGAAACCCAGTGTGAGAATGTAAAGTGCCCAGGGCCCTCAGTCTGATAGTTTCATGAGAGAAACCCAGTGTGAGAATGTAAAGTGCCCAGGGCCTTCAGTCTGATAGTTTCTCTCATGAAACCCAGTGTGAGAATGTAAAGTGCCCAGGGCCCTCAGTCTGATAGTTTCTCTCATGAAACCCAGTGTGAGAATGTAAAGTGCCCAGGGCCTTCAGTCTGATAGTTTCTCTCATGAAACCCAGTGTTAGAATGTAAAGTGCCCAGGGCTTTCAGATCAGAATCCAGGCTCAGACCATGTGATGCCTCTGGATCACTATGTATTATTGTAAAGGCAGATTCACATGGTAGTCAGTCATAGATGACACATTGTGAGTGTAAAGGATGATTCACATGGCAGTCAGTCATGGATGACACATTGTGAGTGTATAGGCTGATTCACATGGTAGTCAGTCATGGATGACACATTGTGAGTGTATAGGATGATTCACATGGTAGTCAGTCATGGATGACACATTGTGAGTGTATAGGCTGATTCACATGGTAGTCAGTCATGGATGACACATTGTGAGTGTAAAGGATGATTCACATGGTAGTCAGTCATGGATGACACATTGTGAGTGCACACGTGCATGGGATACACAGCTACATTGTATAACAGCGTTGGGTTTTAATGTTAGTGTGGTGATGGTATAGGCAGTTATGACATTTCAATGAGCATTTATTCTTTCAAATTTCTCATATGCATCGACTAGCCCCCATTTCATTAATGCAACAACATTAGGCTTGAAATTAAACACACACACACACACACACACACAGGAATAACACACGCAGGAATTACACCCACATGAATAACACACGCAGGAATTACACCCATATGAATAACACACACAGGAATTACACCCACATGAATAACACCCACAGGAATTACACCCACACAGGAATTACACCCACATGAATAACACACACAGGAATTACACCCACACAGGAATTACACCCACGCGTAAATTACACCCGCTGGAATTGCACCCACATAAATTTCACCCGCAGGATTTACACCCGCACGTGAATTACACCCACAGGAATAACGCCCACGGGAATTACACCCACATGAATTACACCCACGGTCTTGTAAAGACACATTCCAACACAGTGATGTGAGTTTGAACCACAGGCACCGTAGTAAACCAGCATGCTGGTTTTTAATTAAATAAAAACCAAGATCAAATATATCTAGAGAATCATCACTCACAACTCTGGGAGACTACATCTGGGCCGACTGCCAGGGAGGCAGACTGCCAGGGAGGCAGACTGCCAGGGAGGCAGACTGTCAGACTGTCAGTCAGCACTAGGGCTGTTTACATATGGAGGGACTATCGTAAACAAAATGTCTAAGAAATCATTTTACATTTTTGCTCATCAAGATTCACTGGTTTTATGCACCAACCAAACTGTTCTGGGAGAGGGGAAGGTCTTCTTCTGATTAGTCACTAAGAAGAAGAGTACCCTCCCAGTCAGCCGTATTCAGGCAGGGTGTTGAGGGGTCTGGAGGGTCAGTGGTGTTCAGGCAGGTTGTTGAGGGGTTTGGAGGGTCAGCCAGGGTGTTGACGGCTCTAGAGGGTCAGCCGTGTTCAGGCAGGATGTTGAGGGGTCTGGAGGGTCAGTGTTGAGGGGTCTGGAGGGTCAGTCGTGTTCAGGCAGGGTGTTGATAGCTCTAGAGGGTCAGTGTTGAGGGGTCTGGAGGGTCAGTCGTGTTCAGGCAGGGTGTTGAGGGGTCTAGAGGGTCAGTGTTGAGGGGTCTGGAGGGTCAGTCGTGTTCAGGCAGGGTCAGTGTTGAGGGCTCTAGAGGGTCAGCCGTGTTCAGGCAGGGTCAGTGTTGAGGGCTCTAGAGGGTCAGCTGTGTTCAGGCAGGGTGTTGAGGGGTCTAGAGGGTCAGTAGTGTTCAGGCAGGGTGTTGAGGGCTCTAGAGGGTCAGTGGTGTTCAGGCAGGGTGTTGAGGGCTCTAGAGGGTCAGTGGTGTTCAGACAGGGTGTTGAGGGCTCTAGAGGGTCAGTGGTGTTCAGGCAGGGTGTTGAGGGCTCTAGAGGGTCAGTGGTGTTCAGGCAGGGTGTTGAGGGCTCTAGAGGGTCAGTGGTGTTCAGGCAGGGTGTTGAGGGCTCTAGAGGGTCAGTCGTGTTCAGGCAGGGTGTTGAGGGCTCTAGAGGGTCAGTAGTGTTCAGGCAGGGTGTTGAGGGCTCTAGAGGGTCAGCCGTGTTCAGGCAGGATGTTGAGGGCTCTAGAGGGTCAGTGGTGTTCAGGCAGGGTGTTGAGGGCTCTAGAGGGTCAGTCGTGTTCAGGCAGGGTGTTGAGGGCTCTAGAGTGTGAGTACAGTCTGTGCAGGGACAGAGGGGATTGGGGGGGCTGGCCATGGATGGCCATTGGGGACTGGGGGAGCTGGCTGTGGGGGCTGAACTGGGCATCAGAGTGCTCTATCAGAGAGGGGGGGGGCAGCAGGTGGCCGTACCTGGACCCTGCCCTGGGGGCATCCAGAGGGGGGAAGAAATACCTGAAACAACAGACAGGAACAGGGAACAGACAGGAAACAAGACAACAATGGGATACAAAGAAATAAACAAAAACAGAGAAATGAGAGGTGAATTAAAATAGGAAAAGGGGGGACGTGAACAGGCTACGGCAGCTGTACAGAACAGGCTACGGCAGCTGTACAGAACTGGCTACGGCAGCTGTACTGAACAGGCTACGGCAGCTGTACTGAACAGGCTACGGCAGCTGTACTGAACAGGCTACGGCAGCTGTACAGAACAGGCTACGGCAGCTGTACAGAACAGGCTACGGCAGCTGTACAGAACAGGCTACGGCAGCTGTACAGAACAGAAAAGGGGGAGGGTAAGGAGGTGCAGAAGACAGCAGAACTAACAGGAGATACTGTATTCAGCAGAACTAACAGGAGATACTGTATTCAGCAGAACTAACAGGAGATACTGTATTCAGCAGAACTAACAGGAGATACTGTATTCAGCAGAACTAACAGGAGATACTGTATTCAGCAGAACTAACAGGAGATACTGTATTCAGCAGAACTAACAGGAGATACTGTATTCAGCAGAACTAACAGGATATACTGTATTCAGCAGAACTAACAGGAGATACTGTATTCAGCAGAACTAACAGGAGATACTGTATTCAGCAGAACTAACAGGAGATACTGTATTCAGCAGAACTAACAGGAGATACTGTATTCAGCAGAACTAACAGGAGATACTGTATTCAGCAGAACTACCAGGAGATACTGTATTCAGCAGAACTACCAGGAGATACTGTATTCAGCAGAACACAGACACATTAACACAACAGAAGACACAGTATTCAGCAGAACTAAGAGAATATACTGTATTCAGCAGAACACAGACACATGAACACATCAGGAGACTATGTGGTAAGGTATTCAGCAGAACTAACAGGAGACGATGTGGTAAGGTATTCAGCTAAACTAACAGGAGACAATGTGGTAAGGTATTCAGCAGAACTAACAGGAGACGATGTGGTAAGGTATTCAGCAGAACTAACAGGAGACGATGTGGTAAGGTATTCAGCAGAACTAACAGGAGACGATGTGGTCAGGTATTCAGCAGAACTAACAGGAGACGATGTGGTCAGGTATTCAGCAGAACTAACAGGAGACGATGTGGTCAGGTATTCAGCAGAACTAACAGGAGACGATGTGGTCAGGTATTCAGCAGAACTAACAGGAGACGATGTGGTCAGGTATTCAGCAGAACTAACAGGAGACGATGTGGTCAGGTATTCAGCAGAACTAACAGGAGACGATGTGGTCAGGTATTCAGCAGAACTAACAGGAGACGATGTGGTCAGGTATTCAGCAGAACTAACAGGAGACGATGTGGTAAGGTATTCAGCAGAACTAACAGGAGACGATGTGGTCAGGTATTCAGCAGAACTAACAGGAGACGATGTGGTAAGGTATTCAGCAGAACTAACAGGAGACGATGTGGTCAGGTATTCAGCAGAACTAACAGGAGACTATGTGGTAAGGTACTCAGCAGAACTAACAGGAGACGATGTGGTAAGGTATTCAGCAGAACTAACAGGAGACGATGTGGTCAGGTATTCAGCAGAACTAACAGGAGACTATGTGGTCAGGTATTCAGCAGAACTAACAGGAGACGATGTGGTAAGGTATTCAGCAGAACTAACAGGAGACGATGTGGTCAGGTATTCAGCAGAACTAACAGGAGACGATGTGGTCAGGTATTCAGCAGAACTAACAGGAGACTATGTGGTCAGGTATTCAGCAGAACTAACAGGAGACGATGTGGTAAGGTATTCAGCAGAACTAACAGGAGACGATGTGGTCAGGTATTCAGCAGAACTAACAGGAGACGATGTGGTCAGGTATTCAGCAGAACTAACAGGAGACGATGTGGTAAGGTATTCAGCAGAACTAACAGGAGACGATGTGGTCAGGTATTCAGCAGAACTAACAGGAGACGATGTGGTCAGGTATTCAGCAGAACTAACAGGAGACGATGTGGTCAGGTATTCAGCAGAACTAACAGGAGACGATGTGGTCAGGTATTCAGCAGAACTAACAGGAGACTATGTGGTAAGGTATTCAGCAGAACTAACAGGAGACGATGTGGTAAGGTATTCAGCAGAACTAACAGGAGACGATGTGGTCAGGTATTCAGCAGAACTAACAGGAGACGATGTGGTCAGGTATTCAGCAGAACTAACAGGAGACGATGTGGTCAGGTATTCAGCAGAACTAACAGGAGACGATGTGGTCAGGTATTCAGCAGAACTAACAGGAGACGATGTGGTCAGGTATTCAGCAGAACTAACAGGAGACGATGTGGTCAGGTATTCAGCAGAACTAACAGGAGACGATGTGGTAAGGTATTCAGCAGAACTAACAGGAGACGATGTGGTCAGGTATTCAGCAGAACTAACAGGAGACGATGTGGTCAGGTATTCAGCAGAACTAACAGGAGACGATGTGGTCAGGTATTCAGCAGAACTAACAGGAGACGATGTGGTAAGGTATTCAGCAGAACTAACAGGAGACGATGTGGTAAGGTATTCAGCAGAACTAACAGGAGACGATGTGGTCAGGTATTCAGCAGAACTAACAGGAGACGATGTGGTCAGGTATTCAGCAGAACTAACAGGAGACTATGTGGTCAGGTATTCAGCAGAACTAACAGGAGACGATGTGGTAAGGTATTCAGCAGAACTAACAGGAGACTATGTGGTAAGGTATTCAGCAGAACTAACAGGAGACGATGTGGTCAGGTATTCAGCAGAACTAACAGGAGACGATGTGGTCAGGTATTCAGCAGAACTAACAGGAGACGATGTGGTCAGGTATTCAGCAGAACTAACAGGAGACTATGTGGTCAGGTATTCAGCAGAACTAACAGGAGACGATGTGGTCAGGTATTCAGCAGAACTAACAGGAGACGATGTGGTCAGGTATTCAGCAGAACTAACAGGAGACGATGTGGTCAGGTATTCAGCAGAACTAACAGGAGACGATGTGGTCAGGTATTCAGCAGAACTAACAGGAGACGATGTGGTCAGGTATTCAGCAGAACTAACAGGAGACGATGTGGTCAGGTATTCAGCAGAACTAACAGGAGACGATGTGGTCAGGTATTCAGCAGAACTAACAGGAGACTATGTGGTAAGGTATTCAGCAGAACTAACAGGAGACGATGTGGTCAGGTATTCAGCAGAACTAACAGGAGACTATGTGGTCAGGTATTCAGCAGAACTAACAGGAGACGATGTGGTAAGGTATTCAGCAGAACTAACAGGAGACGATGTGGTCAGGTATTCAGCAGAACTAACAGGAGACGATGTGGTCAGGTATTCAGCAGAACTAACAGGAGACGATGTGGTCAGGTATTCAGCAGAACTAACAGGAGACTATGTGGTCAGGTATTCAGCAGAACTAACATGTGGTCAGGTATTCAGCAGAACTAACATGTGGTCAGGTATTCAGCAGAACTAACAGGAGACGATGTGGTCAGGTATTCAGCAGAACTAACAGGAGACGATGTGGTCAGGTATTCAGCAGAACTAACAGGAGACGATGTGGTCAGGTATTCAGCAGAACTAACAGGAGACGATGTGGTCAGGTATTCAGCAGAACTAACAGGAGACGATGTGGTCAGGTATTCAGCAGAACTAACAGGAGACGATGTGGTCAGGTATTCAGCAGAACTAACAGGAGACGATGTGGTCAGGTATTCAGCAGAACTAACAGGAGACGATGTGGTCAGGTATTCAGCAGAACTAACAGGAGACGATGTGGTCAGGTATTCAGCAGAACTAACAGGAGACGATGTGGTCAGGTATTCAGCAGAACTAACAGGAGACGATGTGGTCAGGTATTCAGCAGAACTAACAGGAGACGATGTGGTCAGGTATTCAGCAGAACTAACAGGAGACGATGTGGTCAGGTATTCAGCAGAACTAACAGGAGACGATGTGGTCAGGTATTCAGCAGAACTAACAGGAGACGATGTGGTCAGGTATTCAGCAGAACTAACAGGAGACGATGTGGTCAGGTATTCAGCAGAACTAACAGGAGACGATGTGGTCAGGTATTCAGCAGAACTAACAGGAGACGATGTGGTCAGGTATTCAGCAGAACTAACAGGAGACGATGTGGTCAGGTATTCAGCAGAACTAACAGGAGACGATGTGGTCAGGTATTCAGCAGAACTAACAGGAGACGATGTGGTCAGGTATTCAGCAGAACTAACAGGAGACGATGTGGTCAGGTATTCAGCAGAACTAACAGGAGACGATGTGGTCAGGTATTCAGCAGAACTAACAGGAGACTATGTGGTCAGGTATTCAGCAGAACTAACAGGAGACGATGTGGTAAGGTATTCAGCAGAACTAACAGGAGACTATGTGGTAAGGTATTCAGCAGAACTAACAGGAGACGATGTGGTCAGGTATTCAGCAGAACTAACAGGAGACGATGTGGTCAGGTATTCAGCAGAACTAACATGTGGTCAGGTATTCAGCAGAACTAACAGGAGACGATGTGGTCAGGTATTCAGCAGAACTAACAGGAGACGATGTGGTCAGGTATTCAGCAGAACTAACATGAGACTATGTGGTCAGGTATTCAGCAGAACTAACAGGAGACGATGTGGTCAGGTATTCAGCAGAACTAACATGTGGTCAGGTATTCAGCAGAACTAACATGTGGTCAGGTATTCAGCAGAACTAACATGTGGTCAGGTATTCAGCAGAACTAACAGGAGACGATGTGGTCAGGTATTCAGCAGAACTAACAGGAGACGATGTGGTCAGGTATTCAGCAGAACTAACAGGAGACGATGTGGTCAGGTATTCAGCAGAACTAACAGGAGACGATGTGGTCAGGTATTCAGCAGAACTAACAGGAGACGATGTGGTCAGGTATTCAGCAGAACTAACAGGAGACGATGTGGTCAGGTATTCAGCAGAACTAACAGGAGACGATGTGGTCAGGTATTCAGCAGAACTAACAGGAGACGATGTGGTCAGGTATTCAGCAGAACTAACAGGAGACGATGTGGTCAGGTATTCAGCAGAACTAACAGGAGACGATGTGGTCAGGTATTCAGCAGAACTAACAGGAGACGATGTGGTCAGGTATTCAGCAGAACTAACAGGAGACGATGTGGTCAGGTATTCAGCAGAACTAACAGGAGACGATGTGGTCAGGTATTCAGCAGAACTAACAGGAGACGATGTGGTCAGGTATTCAGCAGAACTAACAGGAGACGATGTGGTCAGGTATTCAGCAGAACTAACAGGAGACGATGTGGTCAGGTATTCAGCAGAACTAACAGGAGACGATGTGGTCAGGTATTCAGCAGAACTAACAGGAGACGATGTGGTCAGGTATTCAGCAGAACTAACAGGAGACGATGTGGTCAGGTATTCAGCAGAACTAACAGGAGACGATGTGGTCAGGTATTCAGCAGAACTAACAGGAGACGATGTGGTCAGGTATTCAGCAGAACTAACAGGAGACGATGTGGTAAGGTATTCAGCAGAACTAACAGGAGACGATGTGGTCAGGTATTCAGCAGAACTAACAGGAGACGATGTGGTCAGGTATTCAGCAGAACTAACAGGAGACGATGTGGTCAGGTATTCAGCAGAACTAACAGGAGACGATGTGGTCAGGTATTCAGCAGAACTAACAGGAGACGATGTGGTCAGGTATTCAGCAGAACTAACAGGAGACGATGTGGTCAGGTATTCAGCAGAACTAACAGGAGACGATGTGGTCAGGTATTCAGCAGAACTAACAGGAGACTATGTGGTCAGGTATTCAGCAGAACTAACAGGAGACGATGTGGTAAGGTATTCAGCAGAACTAACAGGAGACTATGTGGTAAGGTATTCAGCAGAACTAACAGGAGACGATGTGGTCAGGTATTCAGCAGAACTAACAGGAGACGATGTGGTCAGGTATTCAGCAGAACTAACAGGAGACGATGTGGTCAGGTATTCAGCAGAACTAACAGGAGACGATGTGGTCAGGTATTCAGCAGAACTAACAGGAGACGATGTGGTCAGGTATTCAGCAGAACTAACAGGAGACGATGTGGTCAGGTATTCAGCAGAACTAACAGGAGACGATGTGGTCAGGTATTCAGCAGAACTAACAGGAGACTATGTGGTCAGGTATTCAGCAGAACTAACAGGAGACGATGTGGTCAGGTATTCAGCAGAACTAACATGTGGTCAGGTATTCAGCAGAACTAACAGGAGACGATGTGGTCAGGTATTCAGCAGAACTAACATGTGGTCAGGTATTCAGCAGAACTAACAGGAGACGATGTGGTCAGGTATTCAGCAGAACTAACATGTGGTCAGGTATTCAGCAGAACTAACAGGAGACGATGTGGTCAGGTATTCAGCAGAACTAACATGTGGTCAGGTATTCAGCAGAACTAACAGGAGACGATGTGGTCAGGTATTCAGCAGAACTAACATGTGGTCAGGTATTCAGCAGAACTAACAGGAGACGATGTGGTCAGGTATTCAGCAGAACTAACATGTGGTCAGGTATTCAGCAGAACTAACAGGAGACGATGTGGTCAGGTATTCAGCAGAACTAACAGGAGACGATGTGGTCAGGTATTCAGCAGAACTAACAGGAGACGATGTGGTCAGGTATTCAGCAGAACTAACAGGAGACGATGTGGTCAGGTATTCAGCAGAACTAACAGGAGACGATGTGGTCAGGTATTCAGCAGAACTAACAGGAGACGATGTGGTCAGGTATTCAGCAGAACTAACAGGAGACGATGTGGTCAGGTATTCAGCAGAACTAACAGGAGACGATGTGGTCAGGTATTCAGCAGAACTAACAGGAGACGATGTGGTCAGGTATTCAGCAGAACTAACAGGAGACGATGTGGTCAGGTATTCAGCAGAACTAACAGGAGACGATGTGGTAAGGTATTCAGCAGAACTAACAGGAGACGATGTGGTCAGGTATTCAGCAGAACTAACAGGAGACGATGTGGTCAGGTATTCAGCAGAACTAACAGGAGACGATGTGGTCAGGTATTCAGCAGAACTAACAGGAGACTATGTGGTCAGGTATTCAGCAGAACTAACAGGAGACGATGTGGTCAGGTATTCAGCAGAACTAACAGGAGACGATGTGGTCAGGTATTCAGCAGAACTAACAGGAGACGATGTGGTCAGGTATTCAGCAGAACTAACAGGAGACTATGTGGTCAGGTATTCAGCAGAACTAACAGGAGACGATGTGGTAAGGTATTCAGCAGAACTAACAGGAGACTATGTGGTAAGGTATTCAGCAGAACTAACAGGAGACGATGTGGTCAGGTATTCAGCAGAACTAACAGGAGACGATGTGGTCAGGTATTCAGCAGAACTAACAGGAGACGATGTGGTCAGGTATTCAGCAGAACTAACAGGAGACGATGTGGTCAGGTATTCAGCAGAACTAACAGGAGACGATGTGGTCAGGTATTCAGCAGAACTAACAGGAGACGATGTGGTCAGGTATTCAGCAGAACTAACAGGAGACGATGTGGTCAGGTATTCAGCAGAACTAACAGGAGACTATGTGGTCAGGTATTCAGCAGAACTAACAGGAGACGATGTGGTCAGGTATTCAGCAGAACTAACATGTGGTCAGGTATTCAGCAGAACTAACAGGAGACGATGTGGTCAGGTATTCAGCAGAACTAACATGTGGTCAGGTATTCAGCAGAACTAACAGGAGACGATGTGGTCAGGTATTCAGCAGAACTAACATGTGGTCAGGTATTCAGCAGAACTAACAGGAGACGATGTGGTCAGGTATTCAGCAGAACTAACATGTGGTCAGGTATTCAGCAGAACTAACAGGAGACGATGTGGTCAGGTATTCAGCAGAACTAACATGTGGTCAGGTATTCAGCAGAACTAACAGGAGACGATGTGGTCAGGTATTCAGCAGAACTAACATGTGGTCAGGTATTCAGCAGAACTAACAGGAGACGATGTGGTCAGGTATTCAGCAGAACTAACATGTGGTCAGGTATTCAGCAGAACTAACAGGAGACGATGTGGTCAGGTATTCAGCAGAACTAACATGTGGTCAGGTATTCAGCAGAACTAACAGGAGACGATGTGGTCAGGTATTCAGCAGAACTAACATGTGGTCAGGTATTCAGCAGAACTAACAGGAGACGATGTGGTCAGGTATTCAGCAGAACTAACATGTGGTCAGGTATTCAGCAGAACTAACAGGAGACGATGTGGTCAGGTATTCAGCAGAACTAACATGTGGTCAGGTATTCAGCAGAACTAACAGGAGACGATGTGGTCAGGTATTCAGCAGAACTAACATGTGGTCAGGTATTCAGCAGAACTAACAGGAGACGATGTGGTCAGGTATTCAGCAGAACTAACATGTGGTCAGGTATTCAGCAGAACTAACAGGAGACGATGTGGTCAGGTATTCAGCAGAACTAACATGTGGTCAGGTATTCAGCAGAACTAACAGGAGACGATGTGGTCAGGTATTCAGCAGAACTAACATGTGGTCAGGTATTCAGCAGAACTAACAGGAGACGATGTGGTCAGGTATTCAGCAGAACTAACATGTGGTCAGGTATTCAGCAGAACTAACAGGAGACGATGTGGTCAGGTATTCAGCAGAACTAACATGTGGTCAGGTATTCAGCAGAACTAACAGGAGACGATGTGGTCAGGTATTCAGCAGAACTAACATGTGGTCAGGTATTCAGCAGAACTAACAGGAGACGATGTGGTCAGGTATTCAGCAGAACTAACATGTGGTCAGGTATTCAGCAGAACTAACAGGAGACGATGTGGTCAGGTATTCAGCAGAACTAACATGTGGTCAGGTATTCAGCAGAACTAACAGGAGACGATGTGGTCAGGTATTCAGCAGAACTACAGATCTGTATTGTTATTTACTGCAGCTCTTTGTTTTTCTAACCGCATACTTAAAAAAAAATTAGGTATTTTCTTAAAACTGCTTTGTTGGTTCAGGGCTTTTAAAAAATCAGCATTTACCTGCTGTATTCGGGCACATGTGACAAACACAACTTGATCTAAAATAAAACAACACCTATTAGGAGTAAGTATTGCCGAAGCAGTGGCATCCTGGTCCATGCATGGTCACCAGGGTGCTCGCTGGTCAGCGGGCTTTAGGTCAACAGTACGCAGGCTGGTGGAGTGTCTTCAGGGCAGTCAGGCTCCGCAGGCGAGGGCTAAAGGGGATCCTCTGGCCGTTCCTGTGTGCATGCAACAAGCAGCATCCATCACGTCCAATAGACCACACAGGGATGAGTCCTTATTGAAAACGGGACAATAATACGCAAGCAAACTATTTCATTTTTTTTTAAATTAGATGAAATTGTACAAAACACACAGTCGTCAACAAATCACAATACGATGCATTTTTTTTTTATCAAAGATTGGACAGGAGTACAGAAAAAGGTTGTCATTAAAAACAGAGAAACCTAACACCATACAATGTAACAGGTTAGCAGAGGCCTTTCAGAACGGAGAGGATTTTAAGGCAGAATAGTCACCTCAAGTGAGGGATAATTAGGCTTTTCTTATGAACCATTATACAGTACCAGGAGTATAATGTCTGGAAACTGAATGTTGATGTACTGTACTAGGAGAGAGAGTATAATGTCTGGAAACTGAATGTTGATGTACTGTACTAGGAGAGAGAGTATAATGTCTGGAAACTGAATGTTGATGTACTGTACTAGGAGTATAATGTCTGGAAACTGAATGTTGATGTACTGTACTAGGAGTATAATGTCTGGAAACTGAATGTTGATGTACTGTACTAGGAGTATAATGTCTGGAAACTGAATGTTGATGTACTGTACTAGGAGTATAATGTCTGGAAACTGAATGTTGATGTACTGTACTAGGAGAGAGAGTATAATGTCTGGAAACTGAATGTTGATGTACTGTACTAGGAGAGAGAGTATAATGTCTGGAAACTGAATGTTGATGTACTGTACTAGGAGAGAGAGTATAATGTCTGGAAACTGAATGTTGATGTACTGTACTAGGAGTATAATGTCTGGAAACTGAATGTTGATGTACTGTACTAGGAGTATAATGTCTGGAAACTGAATGTTGATGTACTGTACTAGGAGAGAGAGTATAATGTCTGGAAACTGAATGTTGATGTACTGTACTAGGAGAGAGAGTATAATGTCTGGAAACTGAATGTTGATGTACTGTACTAGGAGAGAGAGTATAATGTCTGGAAACTGAATGTTGATGTACTGTACTAGGAGAGAGAGTATAATGTCTGGAAACTGAATGTTGATGTACTGTACTAGGAGTATAATGTCTGGAAACTGAATGTTGATGTACTGTACCAGGAGTATAATGTCTGGAAACTGAATGTTGATGTACTGTACCAGGAGTATAATGTCTGGAAACTGAATGTTGATGTACTGTACCAGGAGAGAGAGTATAATGTCTGGAAACTGAATGTTGATGTACTGTACTAGGAGAGAGAGTATAATGTCTGGAAACTGAATGTTGATGTACTGTACTAGGAGAGAGAGTATAATGTCTGGAAACTGAATGTTGATGTACTGTACTAGGGTGGAATATTGAATAGAAACTCAGCCATGTGTGTGTTATTAAAGCACTAGCATGTTCACCAGCCTTCAGTCATTATTTCATTCAGATGAATTGCAGATTACCAGCGGGTTAATAGGGATTATTACCAGATTATATCCCAGATGCTCCTACAACATGTTCACCAGCCTTCAGTCATCATTTCATTCAGATGAATTGCAGATTACCAGCGGGTTAATAGGGATTATTACCAGATTATATCCCAGATGCTCCTACAACATGTTCACCAGCCTTCAGTCATTATTTCATTCAGATGAATTGCAGATTACCAGCAGGTTAATAGGGATTATTACCAGATTATATCCCAGATGCTCCTACAACATGTTCACCAGCCTTCAGTCATTATTTCATTCAGATTAATTGCAGATTACCAGCAGGTTAATAGGGATTATTACCAGATTATATTCCAGATGCTCCTACAACATGTTCACCAGCCTTCAGTCATTATTTCATTCAGATGAATTGCAGATTACCAGCAGGTTAATAGGGATTATTGCCAGATTATATCCCAGATGCTCCTACAACATGTTCACCAGCCTTCAGTCATTATTTCATTCAGATGAATTGCAGATTACCAGCAGGTTAATAGGGATTATTACCAGATTATATTCCAGACGCTCCTACAACATGTTCACCAGCCTTCAGTCATTATTTCATTCAGATGAATTGCAGATTACCAGCAGGTTAATAGGGATTATTACCAGATTATATCCCAGACGCTCCTACAACATGTTCACCAGCCTTCAGTCATTATTTCATTCAGATGAATTGCAGATTACCAGCAGGTTAATAGGGATTATTACCAGATTATATCCCAGACGCTCCTACAACATGTTCACCAGCCTTCAGTCATTATTTCATTCAGATGAATTGCAGATTACCAGCAGGTTAATAGGGATTATTACCAGATTATATCCCAGATGCTCCTACAACATGCAAAGATTATGGAAAACGTTTTGGTAATTATTTTATATATTGAAAATATGAACGTTTATTATTTATCAATATGCCCTCCAAACATTCTACACATGCTATTTATTATAAGATTACATCAAAAGAGTAAATTATTCAAATTAGCAAACCTGTATGTTTGGCCCTGGTATGTAAATGTATTGAAAGTATGACAATTTCCAGGGCATTATGTGAGGACGACAGACATCTGTAATAACTCATCTCAAATGTTTAAAAAATATATCAAAATAACATTCATGTTCCAATCAACATAAAACTGTGTCAATAAACAATTACCAAAAAATGATTGTACAATCCAAACGTCAGTCTGCTGTTGTACGAACATTAAAAAACTGTTGCAAATAGCCCTCCCAAACACGCCTTTTATGACGAGCAGACAGACCTGCCACGGGGAGCGGGCCTACGTGCTGGGTCTGGCCTGCTGGGCCTTGCCACAAGCCAAGCTCTTTGCATGAGCGCAACACACAGTGTCAGTCAGGCCCAGGGAGGGGGGGGGGGTCAGCGCTGCAGTGTCAGTCAGGCCCAGGGAGGGGGGGGGGGGGGGGGGGGGGGTCAGCGCTGCAGTGTCAGTCAGGCCCAGGGAGGGGGGGGGGGGGGGGGGGGGGGGGGTCAGCGCTGCAGTGTCAGTCAGGCCCAGGGAGGGGGGGGGTGTCAGCGCTGCAGTGTCAGTCAGGCCCAGGGAGGGAGGGAGGGGGGGGTGTCAGCGCTGCAGTGTCAGTCAGGCCCAGGGAGGGAGGGAGGGGGGGGTGTCAGCGCTGCAGTGTCAGTCAGGCCCAGGGGTGGGGGGGGGGGGGGGTCAGCGCTGCAGTGTCAGTCAGGCCCAGAGAGGGTAAAGCAGTGAGGCAGTCAGTCGCCAGCTCTGGCCGGCCGACAGAAGGCAAGGCCTCCTACCTTCCTGCAGCAGAGCCATTCAGTGCATTCTGGGGGGGGGGGGGGGGGGGGGGGTCAGCGCTGCAGTGTCAGTCAGGCCCAGGGAGGGGGGGGGGGGGGGGGGGGGGTGTCAGCGCTGCAGTGTCAGTCAGGCCCAGGGAGGGAGGGAGGGGGGGGTGTCAGCGCTGCAGTGTCAGTCAGGCCCAGAGAGGGTAAAGCAGTGAGGCAGTCAGTCGCCAGCTCTGGCCGGCCGACAGAAGGCAAGGCCTCCTACCTTCCTGCAGCAGAGCCATTCAGTGCATTCTGGGAGGTCTGGACAGCGGACCCCACCATGGTATTCATGGCACCGGGTTGTCCTGACGACCCGTTGACTGGACTTCCGTCTCCCTTCAGGATGCCTGTACACTTCCAGTTGTCCATATAGTTGGCTGGGGACCAGAAGATGGGAACCAATGAAACAGTGTAAATGTGTGGGGGACTTTACACGGTTCACGAGTAGACAGCCACTTCTATTTCCCTTCAGCTAAACCATTGGCTTTGAAATGACTGAATAGACTTTTAGCCCGGTCCCAAACCTGTTGGTGCTGCCGGGCCAACTAGTGGTCATTGTCAAGCTGCAGCGTAGAATGACATAATAAACTAGTGAAGTCAGTTAAAAGATGCTCTCAAACGTTTAACATTTTAGCCTGAAGGTTTGAAAGGCTGAAACAGATCCCTGCACTACGTCATCCATTCTGTTTTGTGCACTACGTCATCCATTCTGTGCACTACGTCATCCATTCTGTTTTGTGCACTACGTCATCCATTCTGTTTTGTGCACTACGTCATCCATTCTGTTTTGTGCACTACGTCATCCATTCTGTTTTGTGCACTTCGTCATCCATTCTGTTTTGTGCACTACGTCATCCATTCTGTGCACTACGTCATCCATTCTGTTTTGTGCACTACGTCATCCATTCTGTTTTGTGCACTACGTCATCCATTCTGTTTTGTGCACTACGTCATCCATTCTGTGCACTACGTCATCCATTCTGTGCACTACGTCATCCATTCTGTTTTGTGCACTACGTCATCCATTCTGTTTTGTGCACTACGTCATCCATTCTGTTTTGTGCACTACGTCATCCATTCTGTTTTGTGCACTACGTCATCCATTCTGTTTTGTGCACTTCGTCATCCATTCTGTTTTGTGCACTACGTCATCCATTCTGTGCACTACGTCATCCATTCTGTTTTTTGTGCACTACGTCATCCATTCTGTTTTTTGTGCACTACGTCATCCATTCTGTGCACTACGTCATCCATTCTGTGCACTACGTCATCCATTCTGTGCACTACGTCATCCATTCTGTGCACTACGTCATCCATTCTGTGCACTACGTCATCCATTCTGTGCACTACGTCATCCATTCTGTGCACTATGTCATCCATTCTGTTTTTTGTGCACTACGTCATCCATTCTGTTTTTTGTGCACTACGTCATCCATTCTGTTTTTTGTGCACTATGTCATCCATTCTGTTTTTTGTGCACTATGTCATCCATTCTGTTTTTTGTGCACTACGTCATCCATTCTGTGCACTACGTCATCCATTCTGTGCACGTCGTCATCCATTCTGTGCACTACGTCATCCATTCTGTTTTTTGTGCACTACGTCATCCATTCTGTTTTTTGTGCACTACGTCATCCATTCTGTTTTTTGTGCACTATGTCATCCATTCTGTTTTTTGTGCACTATGTCATCCATTCTGTTTTTTGTGCACTACGTCATCCATTCTGTTTTTTGTGCACTACGTCATCCATTCTGTTTTTTGTGCACTATGTCATCCATTCTGTTTTTTGTGCACTACGTCATCCATTCTGTGCACTACGTCATCCATTCTGTGCACTACGTCATCCATTCTGTTTTTTGTGCACTACGTCATCCATTCTGTTTTTTGTGCACTACGTCATCCATTCTGTTTTTTGTGCACTACGTCATCCATTCTGTTTTTTGTGCACTATGTCATCCATTCTGTTTTTTGTGCACTACGTCATCCATTCTGTTTTTTGTGCACTATGTCATCCATTCTGTTTTTTTGTGCACTAACCAAATACACATAGAAATATAAGTTATAGATCTGTTATTTTCTATGCTACCCGGTCTTGAATGTGGTTTTCGTGTCTTTTACTTTTGTACACCAGCTTATGGTTATGGACAATATTTCACCGTGATTTAGATGGTACCATTATTACATTATAGTCGCTTTGGTCACAAACAGAAAGTAATCAAACTATTAGAATTTCAGCAACCAGGAAATGGAGCGATTTCTCCATAGTACATCTTCTATGATCCCAGAGTGGATCGTTAATAGGATCTCTGTGTTTCAGTCTATACTAGATAGATCACCTTTCCAGAGTCGGACACAGCCGTCGTCTCCTGAGGAGGCTAGCAAGGTGCTAGTGATGTTCCAGGAGACTCTCCACACCTGGGAGTTGTGGTTGTCGAACTGGGCCACGATCTGAACCTCAAATTTAGTAGGGCCTGTTGAGCTGCTCTCCTTACTGTCAGACGAGAGAGAGAGGCAGAACAGGTCAGTATAGCATATGGACACGGTACAGGCTCTGAACGGCTGTGATCTGCTCCTTAGACAATACAGCAAGTCTAAAAATATATATACAGCTAATATCTATTAGACAACTCAATATGTACTCCTAGAAGTCAGAAAACGTTAGTAAAAAGTGTAAAAATATATATATATAAATATATATATAAATATATATAAATAAAAATCGCCATTTATACACTCACCGCAAAGGTACCAACTTAAAGATCCGAACATCTTTGGTTGCTATGGCGAGCACGTGGAAGGACCGCCCCAGGTTCGGGGAGAAGGCTATGTCGTGCACTGCATCAGTCACCGTCATCAATGTCTCGGCTTTCGCATATTTCCTGATCAAAGACAGAGAATTCCCCTCTTAAAGTAGAGGAGTCTCTGACAACATGATAACGTGAACTAAAAGACCAGACTTGAATAATACTAGAACATACAACGACTACAACATAATACAATAGAGAAGCTTTATTTCTCCCAAGGGAACTGGGGGTTCATGTAACCATCTGCTCCACCTGTATAATGTCATAGGACTGACCTAGTGTTTTCATTATACTAATAATGTAATAGCCAGGTAATAGGACTGACCTAGTGTTGTCATTGTACTCGTAGATCTGAACCTTCCCACCGTACATCACGTTGCTGTCATCACTTCCCACTGCTATCATGGGAGGGTGGGCGCGAGAACTAAGGAGACAATGACAGTTATTAAACTAGGTAACATGTTAATAGGCATCAATACAATAGCCCATCAGTATCTACAGCTGCTGATAAATAGACAGTTATTAAACTAGGTAACATGTTAATAGGCATCAATACAATAGCCCATCAGTATCTACAGCTGCTGGAGAGCTCCAACTGCATTTTCACAGCAGTGGAACACTCAAGTAACATCTTGAGAAACTCTACAGCCTTCAAACTCAACTCTGGACCTCGAAGCCAGTGTCACTGCATTTTATCATTGTTCTAATTTAGACCGGGGACACCAGCAATTCATTATCAGGTAGAACAGAAAACCAGCAGGCTCTGGACCTCGTAGGGTCAGAGTTGAATACCCAATGCTATAGAGAATGTAACACAGGGGTGTAACAGCGTGTGTTGTGTACAATCAGCTACATCAATGAACACTTTAGTTCATTGGACACTGTGTACAATCAGCAACACCAATGAACACATTAGTTCATTGGACACTGTGAACAATTGACAAATAAAGTGATATTAATCTTAAAAATGACTGACTGGTTTCACCTGGAGTGAATTGGGCCTAAATCTATGGACTCCGTGAAGCTGACCTGGAGGGGTTCCAGGAGATACAGGAGCAGCTGAGTTTACAGGAGATCTCGTGCTGCAGAGACCACTGGCTGAGGTTCATCACGTCTGGAGCCTCGTAGACCCTCACCACCCCGTCTGCTGAGCACGTGGTCAGCATCAGACCCATGTGTTTAGGAGCAAACTTCACGTCCGTCACCGACGTCCTGCTGTCCACCAGAGTCGTCCTCTTTATCTAAGCAGAATGAGAGTTAGTTGCCGATACCTCACACCAAGGTCTCTTTGACCCAATAACTTGGGTCAAAGAATCACCTCACAGCAGTGGCTGGATAATAGCCTGGTACAAGATCGGCAGGAGAATACAAATATATGTGGGACCAGGCTCGTAGCTGAATGTCCAGGAGTCTTACCCAGTGGCTCTGCCCCCTCTGTTTGTCATTAGACTCCCCAACTATCTCCTCCCACACAGCGGCTGTCCGGTCAAAGGAGCAGGAGGCCAGCACCTGTCCAAACTCAGGGTGGGCCCATGTCACCCTCCATACTGACCCGCTGTGTGTCTGCAAAGACGAGTCAATAACAAACCTTCCATTCTACAGACCATTTCAGGACTGAACAAGCAAAGAAAGTCCTTTCAAAAAGGGAGAGGAGCTACAATTCAAAGCAAATACTTTAAAAACACACTTTTAAATCTTGGAGTGTAAGAAATAAAAACCGACTTGCCTTCCAGCTGGCAGTGCAGTGCCACTCCCCACTTTCACTCTTGTCCCAAACCTGAAGGATGCAGAACATTGACAATGGTTCACTAAAGCAAGCTCTGGTTACTGTCTGGGCATTTTGTTTACATCCTAGCTAGCATAGCAAGCTAGCTGCATGGCTTGCAAACTAGCTAGTTAGCTTAGTTAACGTTAGCTAGCTAACTGTTTTAAAACTGCAAATATTATCAGTGAATTACTTTTCTCTAAAAGTGGGTAATATTAATCAAGTAAACTATATAGCTGCAGTTAATTTGGTTACTGAATTAGCTGTTTAGTTCCATTTCAATAAGGTAAAGAGTTAGCTAGCAAGCTAGCCTGCTACTAGCTAGTTAGCTTAGCTCACTCGTTTTTTTTTTACCTTGACACTTTGGTCACTTGAACACGTTGCCATTCTCCGGCCGTGAAAATCGTAGGAAACATCGTGGATTAGATCTTTGTGATCTGCTGCAATGCTACGAGCCACAAACATGTTTATTTTAGTAGTTAAGTTATTTCCCCCACTGAGCCTCTCCTTCTCAGAACGGATGCTGCTGTCATGTGGCCTCGGCTCCCAGTGTTCACACTTCACATGGTGACCACAAAGAGGCGTAAAACCCTTGTATTTGCTAGATTCAATCAAGAGAGTGTAGCTACGCTAAAGAAACTTCACTGGTTATGGGTGCCGGTCTTTAGTACTAATTTAAAACCATAAAAACCTTATCATCAATAAAAAAAAATTAACGTCCTCTCACTGTCAACTGCGTTTATTTTCAGCAAACTTAACATGTGTAAATATTTGTATGAACATAACAAGATTCAACAACTGAGACAAACTGAACAAGTTCTACAGACATGTGACTAACAGAAATGGAATAATGTGTCCCTGTCCAAATCAAAAGTAACATTCAGTATCTGGTGTGGCCACCAGCTGCATTAAGTACTGCAGTGCATCTCCTCTTTTATTATTTTTTTATTTTTTTATTTCACCTTTATTTAACCAGGTAGGCTAGTTGAGAACAAGTTCTCATTTGCAACTGCGACCTGGCCAAGATAAGGCATAGCAGTGTGAACAGACAACACAGAGTTACACATGGAGTAAACAATTAACAAGTCAATAACACAGTAGAAAAAAAGGGGAGTCTATATATACATTGTGTGCAAAAGGCATGAGGTAGGCAAATAATTACAATTATGCAGATTAACACTGGAGTGATAAATGATCAGATGGTTATGTACAGGTAGAGATATTGGTGTGCAAAAGAGCAGAAAAATAAAAATAAATAAATAAAAACAGTATGGGGATGAGGTAGGTGAAAATGGGTGGGCTATTTACCAATAGACTATGTACAGCTGCAGCGATCGGTTAGCTGCTCAGATAGCAGATGTTTGAAGTTGGTGAGGGAGATAAAAGTCTCCAACTTCAGCGATTTTTGCAATTCGTTCCAGTCACAGGCAGCAGAGAACTGGAACGAAAGGCGGCCAAATGAGGTGTTGGCTTTAGGGATGATCAGTGAGATACACCTGCTGGAGCGCGTGCTACGGATGGGTGTTGCCATCGTAACCAGTGAACTGAGATAAGGCGGAGCTTTACCTAGCATGGACTTGTAGATGACCTGGAGCCAGTGGGTCTGGCGACGAATATGTAGCGAGGGCCAGCCGACTAGAGCATACAAGTCGCAGTGGTGGGTGGTATAAGGTGCTTTAGTGACAAAACGGATGGCACTGTGATAAACTGCATCCAGTTTGCTGAGTAGAGTGTTGGAAGCAATTTTGTAGATGACGTCGCCGAAGTCGAGGATCGGTAGGATAGTCAGTTTTACTAGGGTAAGTTTGGCGGCGTGAGTGAAGGAGGCTTTGTTGCGGAATAGAAAGCCGACTCTTGATTTGATTTTCGATTGGAGATGTTTGATATGGGTCTGGAAGGAGAGTTTAGAGTCTAGCCAGACACCTAGGTACTTATAGATGTCCACATATTCAAGGTCGGAACCATCCAGGGTGGTGATGCTGGTCAGGCGTGCGGGTGCAGGCAGCGAACGGTTGAAAAGCATGCATTTGGTTTTACTAGCGTTTAAGAGCAGTTGGAGGCCACGGAAGGAGTGCTGTATGGCATTGAAGCTCGTTTGGAGGTTAGATAGCACAGTGTCCAAGGACGGGCCGGAAGTATATAGAATGGTGTCGTCTGCGTAGAGGTGGATCAGGGAATCGCCCGCAGCATGAGAAACATCATTGATATATACAGAGAAAAGAGTCGGCCCGAGAATTGAACCCTGTGGCACCCCCATAGAGACTGCCAGAGGACCGGACAGCATGCCCTCCGATTTGACACACTGAACTCTGTCTGCAAAGTAATTGGTGAACCAGGCAAGGCAGTCATCCGAAAAACCGAGGCTACTGAGTCTGCCGATAAGAATACGGTGATTGACAGAGTCGAAAGCCTTGGCAAGGTCTATGAAGACGGCTGCACAGTACTGTCTTTTATCGATGGCGGTTATGATATCGTTTAGTACCTTGAGCGTGGCTGAGGTACACCCGTGACCGGCTCGGAAACCAGATTGCACAGCGGAGAAGGTACGGTGGGATTCAAGATGGTCAGTGACCTGTTTGTTGACTTGGCTTTCGAAGACCTTAGATAGGCAGGGCAGGATGGATATAGGTCTGTAACAGTTTGGGTCCAGGGTGTCGCCCCCTTTGAAGAGGGGGATGACTGCGGCAGCTTTCCAATCCTTGGGGATCTCAGACGATATGAAAGAGAGGTTGAACAGGCTGGTAATAGGGGTTGCGACAATGGCGGCGGATAGTTTCAGGAATAGAGGGTCCAGATTGTCCAGCCCAGCTGATTTGTACGGGTCCAGGTTTTGCAGCTCTTTCAGGACATCTGCTATCTGGATTTGGGTAAAGGAGAACCTGGAGAGGCTTGGGCGAGTAGCTGCGGGGGGGGGGGGGAGCTGTTGTCCGAGGTTGGAGTAGCCAGGCGGAAGGCATGGCCAGCCGTTGAGAAATGCTTGTTGAAGTTTTCGATAATCATGGATTTATCGGTGGTGACCATGTTACCTAGTCTCAGTGCAGTGGGCAGCTGGGAGGAGGTGCTCTTGTTCTCCATGGACTTCACAGTGTCCCAGAACTTTTTGGAGTTGGAGCTACAGGATGCAAACTTCTGCCTGAAGAAGTTGGCTTTAGCTTTCCTGACTGACTGTGTGTATTGGTTCCTGACTTCCCTGAACAGTTGCATATCGCGGGGACTATTCGATGTTAGCGCAGTCCGCCACAGGATGTTTTTGTGCTGGTCGAGGGCAGTCAGGTCTGGAGTGAACCAGGGGCTATATCTGTTCTTAGTTCTGCATTTTTTGAACGGAGCATGCTTATCTAAAATGGTGAGGAAGTTACTTTTAAAGAAAGACCAGGCATCCTCAACTGACGGGATGAGGTCAATGTCCTTCCAGGATACCCGGGCCAGGTCGATTAGAAAGGCCTGCTCACAGAAGTGTTTTAGGGAGCGTTTGACAGTGATGAGGGGTGGTCGTTTGACTGCGGCTCCGTAGCGGATACAGGCAATGAGGCAGTGATCGCTGAGATCCTGGTTGTAGACAGCGGAGGTGTATTTGGAGGGCCAGTTGGTCAGGATGACGTCAATGAGGGTGCCCTTGTTTACAGAGTTAGGGTTGTACCTGGTGGGTTCCTTGATGATTTGAGTGAGATTGAGGGCATCTAGCTTAGATTGTAGGACTGCCGGGGTGTTAAGCATATCCCAGTTTAGGTCACCTAACAGAACAAACTCTGAAGCTAGATGGGGGGCGATCAATTCACAAATGGTGTCCAGGGCACAGCTGGGAGCTGAGGGGGGTCGGTAGCAGGCGGCAACAGTGAGAGACTTATTTCTGGAGAGAGTAATTTTCAAAATTAGTAGTTCGAACTGTTTGGGTATGGACCTGGAGAGTATGACATTACTTTGCAGGCTATCTCTGCAGTAGACTGCAACTCCTCCCCCTTTGGCAGTTCTATCTTGACGGAAGATGTTATAGTTGGGTATGGAAATCTCAGAATTTTTGGTGGCCTTCCTGAGCCAGGATTCAGACACGGCAAGGACATCAGGGTTAGCAGAGTGTGCTAGAGCAGTGAGTAAGACACACTTAGGGAGGAGGCTTCTGATGTTGACATGCATGAAACCAAGGCTTTTTCGATCACAGAAGTCAACAAATGAGGGTGCCTGGGGACATGCAGGGCCTGGGTTTACCTCCACATCACCCGCGGAACAGAGAAGGAGTAGTATGAGGGTGCGGCTGAAGGCTATCAAAACTGGTCGCCTAGGGCGTTGGGGACAGAGAATAAGAGGAGCAGGTTTCTGGGCATGGTAGAATATATTCAGGGCATAATGCGCAGACAGGGGTATGGTGGGGTGCGGGTACAGCGGAGGTAAGCCCAGGCACTGGGTGATGATGAGAGAGGTTGTATCTCTGGACATGCTGGTTGTAATGGGTGAGGTCACCGCATGTGTGGGGGGTGGGACAAAGGAGGTATCAGGGGTATAAAGAGTGGAACTAGGGGCTCCATTGTAAACTAAAACAATGATAACTAACCTGCACAACAGTATACAAGGCATATTGACATTTGAGAGAGACATACAGCAAGGCATACAGTAATCACAGGTGTTGAATTGGGAGAGCTAGCTAAAACAGTAGGTGAGACAACAACAGCTAATCAGCTAGCACAACAACAGCAGGTAGAATGGCGATTGATTAGGCAGAGAGGGTCGGATTAACTACACACAGAGCCTAAATGCGGCTGGGGCCGACAGATAAAACATAAACAAGCAGAATGGATTACCGTGAATTAATGGACAGTCCAGCATGCATCAGCTATGTAGCCAAGTGATCAGTGTCCAAGGGGCAGCGGTGGATGGGGCAGGGAAGCTGGACTGGCGAGTGTTATCCAGGTTAGAAAACTAACAATGACTAAATAGCTTGTAGCCAGTTAGCTGGTTAGCTTCTGAAGGTTCTTGAGTGTGTTCTAAAAATGTAAAGATAAAGACAATTCACAAATGGTGTCCAGGGCACAGCTGGGAGCTGAGGGGGGTCGGTAGCAGGCGGCAACAGTGAGAGACTTATTTCTGGAGAGAGTAATTTTCAAAATTAGTAGTTCGAACTGTTTGGGTATGGACCTGGAGAGTATGACATTACTTTGCAGGCTATCTCTGCAGTAGACTGCAACTCCTCCCCCTTTGGCAGTTCTATCTTGACGGAAGATGTTATAGTTGGGTATGGAAATCTCAGAATTTTTGGTGGCCTTCCTGAGCCAGGATTCAGACACGGCAAGGACATCAGGGTTAGCAGAGTGTGCTAGAGCAGTGAGTAAGACACACTTAGGGAGGAGGCTTCTGATGTTGACATGCATGAAACCAAGGCTTTTTCGATCACAGAAGTCAACAAATGAGGGTGCCTGGGGACATGCAGGGCCTGGGTTTACCTCCACATCACCCGCGGAACAGAGAAGGAGTAGTATGAGGGTGCGGCTGAAGGCTATCAAAACTGGTCGCCTAGGGCGTTGGGGACAGAGAATAAGAGGAGCAGGTTTCTGGGCATGGTAGAATATATTCAGGGCATAATGCGCAGACAGGGGTATGGTGGGGTGCGGGTACAGCGGAGGTAAGCCCAGGCACTGGGTGATGATGAGAGAGGTTGTATCTCTGGACATGCTGGTTGTAATGGGTGAGGTCACCGCATGTGTGGGGGGTGGGACAAAGGAGGTATCAGGGGTATAAAGAGTGGAACTAGGGGCTCCATTGTAAACTAAAACAATGATAACTAACCTGCACAACAGTATACAAGGCATATTGACATTTGAGAGAGACATACAGCAAGGCATACAGTAATCACAGGTGTTGAATTGGGAGAGCTAGCTAAAACAGTAGGTGAGACAACAACAGCTAATCAGCTAGCACAACAACAGCAGGTAGAATGGCGATTGATTAGGCAGAGAGGGTCGGATTAACTACACACAGAGCCTAAATGCGGCTGGGGCCGACAGATAAAACATAAACAAGCAGAATGGATTACCGTGAATTAATGGACAGTCCAGCATGCATCAGCTATGTAGCCAAGTGATCAGTGTCCAAGGGGCAGCGGTGGATGGGGCAGGGAAGCTGGACTGGCGAGTGTTATCCAGGTTAGAAAACTAACAATGACTAAATAGCTTGTAGCCAGTTAGCTGGTTAGCTTCTGAAGGTTCTTGAGTGTGTTCTAAAAATGTAAAGATAATAGCGGTTCCGTATCACATTGGGTGAGGCAGGTTACCGGAAGGTATAAACAAATAAAAAATCGAAAAGGGATAGAAAGTAAATATGGGTTCAGTGAGTGTTTGGGACGCGGCGATTCAGATGGTTAGCAGGCCTGTGCTAACAAGCTAACAGTTAGTAGACGGTGCTAAACACGGTAGCAGTTAGCGGACCGGGCTAAACAAGCTAGCAGTTAGCAGGCCGAATTTGCAAGCAAGGAGATAGCAAGGGCTAGAGAGTTAGCCTTTGGGGACGTCGCGATGGGGGGAGTCTGTTTATTCCTCTTCATGCGGTGACATCAATGGACCGGTCGTGGGTCTGGATATTGTAGCCCAGGAGCTCAAAATGTTCCGTTTGCGATGGGAATCCGGGGGTGAAAAATAAAAATAAAATAATAGATAGGTCCGTTATGCTCTGGTTAGAGTCGCGTTGTTCGAACTGGCGAGAGCTTTCCGAGCTAAAGGTTAGCTGATGACCGGTTAGCTGACCGGTTAGCTGAAGACCGCTAGCAATGTTTTGCTGAAGCTGGTAGTTAGTTTGCTAGTTGGCTAGCTTCAGTTGAGGGGTTCCAGATCCGAAGTAAATATAAATACTTTAGGAAAAAAAGCTACGTTGGGTGAGGCGGGTTGCAGGAGAGTATTTAGAAGAAGTTGAGGTTCAGCAAAAAGTTTTAAAGATATGTGAAGAAAACGAACGAAAACAAACGATATATACAAGGAACACGACAACACGTCCTACTGCTACGCCATCTTGGAATAATCGAATAATAATAGTCCTCCTCAGGGACTGCACCGGATTTGCCAGTTCTTGCTACTTCTTGCCACCAAGGCACCTGCAAGTTCCCAGACATTTCTGGGGGGAATGGCCCTAGTTCTCACCCTCCGATCCAACAGGTCCCAAACGTGCTCAATGGGATTGAGATCCGGGCTCTTCGCTTGCCATGGCAGAACACTGACATTCCTGTCTTGCAGGAAATCACACACAGAACGAGCAGGTGGCATTGTCATGCTGGAGGGTCATGTCAGGATGAGCCTGCAGGAAGGGAGGCGGATGTCTTGCCTGTAACGCATAGCGTTGAGATTGCTTGTATACAGTATACAGTATACAGTAAACAGTATAACTTTAGACGGTCCCCTCGCCCATACTCGGGCGCGAACCAGGGACCCTCTGCACACATCAACAACAACAGTCACCCACGAAGCATCGTTACCCATCGCTCCACAAAAGCTGCGGCCCTTGCAAAGCAAGGGGAACTACTACTTCAAGGTCTCAGAGCAAGTGACGTCACCGATTAAAACGCTTTTTAGCGCGCACCGCTAACTAAGCTAGCCGTTTCACATCGGTTACACTTGCAGTGACAACAAGCTCAGTCCAATGATGCTGTGACACACCGCCCCAGACAATGACGGACCCTCCACATCGATCCCGCTCCAGAATACAGGCCTCGGTGTAACGCTCATTCCTTTGACGATAAACGTGAATCCGACCATCACTCCTGGTGAGACAGGGGGTTTGTGCCCATAGGCGACGTTGTTGCAGGCGATGTCTGGTGAGGACCTGCCTTACAACAGGCCTACAAGTTCTTAGTCCAGCCTCTCTCAGCCTATTGCAGACAGTCTGAGCACTGATGGAGGGATTGTATGTTCCTGGTGTAACTCGGGCAGTTGTTGTTGCCATTCTGTACCTGTCCCACAGGTGTGATGTTCGGATGTATCGATCCGTTCACGCAGATGAGCAGGGACCCTGGGCATCTCTCTTTGGGTGTTTTTCAGAGTCAGTAGAAATGTCTCTTTAGTGTCCTAAGTTTTCATAACTGTGACCTTAATTGCCTACCATCTGTAAGCTGTTAGTGTCTTAACGTCTGTAAGCTGTTAGTGTCTTAAACCCTCCTTCCACATCATAGGCCTTCTCCACGTAAAAAAAAATACAGCTACAACAGTCTTCTTGTTCACCTGAGCCTTCCTGACCTCTGCTTCTAAGCAGAGCACTGGGTCCATAGTTCCCCTCCCCTTCCTGAATCCACTCTGATGTAGCGATACTAACCCACTGCTCTCCAGGAAGTAAGCACTGGGTCCATAGTTCCCCCCCCCTTCCTGAATCCACTCTGATGTAGCGATACTAACCCCCTGCTCTCCAGGAAGTAAGCACTGGGTCCATAGTTCCCCTCCCCTTCCTGAATCCACTCTGATGTAGCGATACTAACCCACTGCTCTCCAGGAAGTAAGCACTGGGTCCATAGTTCCCCTCCCCTTCCTGAATCCACTCTGATGTAGCGATACTAACCCCCTGCTCTCCAGGAAGTAAGCACTGGGTCCATAGTTCTCCTCCCCTTCCTGAATCCACTCTGATGTAGCAATACTAACCCCCTGCTCTCCAGGAAGTAAGCACTGGGTCCATAGTTCTCCTCCCCTTCCTGAATCCACTCTGATGTAGCGATACTAACCCCCTGCTCTCCAGGAAGTAAGCACTGGGTCCATAGTTCCCCTCCCCTTCCTGAATCCACTCTGATGTAGCGATACTAACCCACTGCTCTCCAGGAAGTAAGCACTGGGTCCATAGTTCCCCTCCCCTTCCTGAATCCACTCTGATGTAGCGATACTAACCCACTGCTCTCCAGGAAGTAAGCACTGGGTCCATAGTTCCCCTCCCCTTCCTGAATCCACTCTGATGTAGCGATACTAGCCCACTGCTCTCCAGGAAGTAAGCACTGGGTCCATAGTTCCCCTCCCCTTCTTGAATCCACTCTGATGTAGCGATACTAACCCACTGCTCTCCAGGAAGTAAGCACTGGGTCCATAGTTCCCCTCCCCTTCCTGAATCCACTCTGATGTAGCGATACTAACCCCCTGCTCTCCAGGAAGTAAGCACTGGGTCCATAGTTCCCCTCCCCTTCCTGAATCCACTCTGATGTAGCGATACTAACCCACTGCTCTCCAGGAAGTAAGTTAGCCTCTCCGTTATCATACGCTCCATAATCTTACATACATGTGATGTTAAAGCTATTGACCGATAGCTTGTTGGCCTTGTTGGGTCCTTCCCTGGTACCACTAAATCAAAATCAAATCAAATCAAATGTATTTATATAGCCCTTCGTACATCAGCTGATATCTCAAAGTGCTGTACAGAAACCCTGCCTAAAACCCCAAACAGCAAGCAATGCAGGTGTAGAAGCACGGTGGCTAGGAAAAACTCCCTAGAAAGGCCAAAACCTAGGAAGAAACCTAGAGAGGAACCAGGCTATGTGGGGTGGCCAGTCCTCTTCTGGCTGTGCCGGGTGGAGATTATAACAAAACATGGTCAAGATGTCAAGACTACTGCCTCCTTCCAACTGCCTGGTAGTCCCCCCCCCCCTCCTACACTCTGTTGTACAACACCAATACCTTATCCAGAGCCTCATCACTAACATGGGCCAACATAATATAGAACACCTATCTTTCCCAGGTGACCTTAACCCAGCCTTACCTATTGCCCTTTTCACCTGTCATGGCGCATTCAACACATCATCTACATCCTCCCTCCTATCCAGCACTCCACGATGCTCCGCCTCCTCTGACAAATGTACAGAGCTATGCACTGAGACGAACACTTTGGCCATCATCTCTGCTTTCTCCTCAGCTGTTACTGCCACATCCTTCCCACTCGTCAACACTGTATAATCCCACTCCCTTCTGACCCCACTCCTCCCACAGGTGCCACCCTTCCAATGGTGTCACAGAACCGACGCCAACATGATGGATAGTTCTCCTCTTCAGGGTTCTGAGGGTTTCCCAAACTCTGTCCTGTGTGTCCGTTTTGGGCTGATTAAAATAACCAACTCATAATTAAGCTTAGATTATTTGAAGCAGCTGTGTTGCGTTAGAGAGCAAAAACCAAAACGTGCACCCAGGACCAGAGTTTGGGCAACCCCCAGACCCCTGACGAGGTGAACCATCCGTCATGCAAAGAGGTCTGGTGGAGATGACGTAGATCCCCCACACAGTCGGCTGACTATCCGCGGTAGATGGCTGTCAGTTGGGGCTAGCCAGCTAACACACCGTTGACAACGATAACATTCAGACTATATTCACAAGACAGAAATATCAATACCAAAATGGATCAACAGTTTGAGGAAATAGATTCGTCTGGGCAGTGGCAAAACCTTTATAATGTAAGTTGGGCATTCAATGTGTTATTTTCGGTTGCTAACCTAGCTAACGTTAGTTATGTTGCTAACTAAATTGGCTAGCTATCTGCCCGGTTACTAGCTAGCAATTATGCACATTATCCATCATACTAGCTAGCACCAAACTATGTAATTTTAACGGTATATTGAATGAATAATACTAGTTAAACTGGTGTTCATTCTGAAAGATAAACTAAGCTTCACAGGAGAAGAGTCAGACTTCCGGAAAACGTGCATCAACATTAGCTGGCTCGCCTGTTTCTGAGAAGTCGCAAACACTTCCTGAAATAATATGTGCGCATGTGTTGCCATATCTAGGAAACTGGGCAGATTTACAGCGAAGTGGATGTCTGGAGCTCAAGTTAATAACAGCCTATATAACTACCTACTCGGCCACAAGGAACACACAGTCCTGTTTTCTAGTTGTATTTATTATGAGCGTGTTATAGTTCATGTTTGAGTTTTATATCCCTAGAGTTGAAAAATGTGTGATAGTAGCCTTCTGTGTGTTATTACAGTTTGTTTTATTTTACTATGACCAACAATGTCAGTATACAACAAGGTATTGCTCACTTATACCCTTTAATCATAAACAATTGGAAAGACACATTTTCAGAATGTTCACGTCAACAGACCTCTAGTGTTCATATCAGAATGACTTGTATAAATGGCTTTTAAAAAGGAAACCCTATTTTACAAGTGGTTCTGAAAGGTCATGAAAATACCTTTCCAATTATATACCAACTTTGAAAGCACCAACACCAAACTATTGTTTAAAAATCGCCCATAAAGGTGCCATTGTAATGGGGCAGCTATGTTTTTGAAATGTGACTTTGGTTATAGAATCACCAAGTTACACACACACACACACACACACACAGGGAGAACAGGGTTTTAAAGGGATTTGTATTTACAGGGCCATCACAGAATTCACACATTAACCCCATAGAAGCCTTTTCCCAATATGGCCGCCCAACAACTCTATGGGGTCTTATTGGACAATTTCACAGGACCATACCTGTGAATGCCCAAAAATGTTCACAGTGATGTAGAATTAACAACCACATGAGCCAGACGAACCAGATATATAAAGATGTTGAATTATTGAAATAATTGTAAGAATGTAGCCAAAAATCTTTCTGAATCGCTGATTTCTGATGTTATGATCAATTATGGCAACATTTAATCTTCAAACATGTACAATGGATATGTACATGTGAAGAGTCATGGATGTGAGTTGATTACAATGTTATCCTAATGGCTGTTTTCATTATGAGGACTATAATCCTTCTGCCTACATTCCATTACAATGTAGTAAAATCCAGTGTTGGGCCTGTTGAGGCCAATTACATTACTTTTAGTATTATAGTAGCAGGGTTATAGAGGTTCTAGGCTAGGAGACAGGGTTATAGAGGTTCTAGGCTAGGGGACAGGGTTATAGAGGTTCTAGGCTATGGATATGAGACAGGGTTATAGAGGTTCTAGGCTAGGGATAGGAGACATGGTTATAGAGGTTCTAGGCTAGGGATAGGAGACAGGGTTATAGAGGTTCTAGGCTAGGGATATGAGACAGGGTTATAGAGGTTCTAGGCTAGGGATATGAGACAGGGTTATAGAGGTTCTAGGCTAGGGATAGGAGACAGGGTTATAGAGGTTCTAGGCTAGGGATAGGAGACAGGGTTATAGAGGTTCTAGGCTTGGGATATGAGACAGGGTTATAGAGGTTCTAGGCTAGGGATATGAGACAGGGTTATAGACAGGGTTATAGAGGTTATAGGCTAGGGATAGGAGACAGGGTTATACCCAGTAGTAAGCTGACCTAGGTAATTAGTTAGGTAGTGTATACCCAGTAGTAAGCTGCCCTAGGTAAATAGTTAGGTAGTGTATACCCAGTAGTAAGCTGACCTAGGTAATTAGTTAGGTAGTGTATACCCAGTAGTAAGCTGACCTAGGTAATTAGTTAGGTAGTGTATACCCAGTAGCTGACCTAGGTAATTAGTTAGGTAGTGTATACCCAGTAGCTGACCTAGGTAATTAGTTAGGTAGTGTATACCCAGTAGCTGACCTAGGTAATTAGTTAGGTAGTGTATACCCAGTAGTAAGCTGACCTAGGTAATTAGTTAGGTAGTGTATACCCAGTAGCTGACCTAGGTAATTAGTTAGGTAGTGTATACCCAGTAGCTGACCTAGGTAAATAGTTCGGTAGTGTATACCCAGTAGTAAGCTGACCTAGGTAATTAGTTAGGTAGTGTATACCCAGTAGTAAGCTGACCTAGGTAATTAGTTAGGTAGTGTATAGCCAGTAGTAAGCCCCTCTCAGAAGTTGATAACCTGTTTGTTAGTGCTCTTACTGCAGATGTCTGCTGGTAGTTGCTGTAGATCAGACCTGTACACATTTCAATGAAAATCGTATTCACAGTCGCTGGCTGGTATTTGTTCTCATTCTTTCTCAGGAAATCCGAAACCAAGCCAGCGACTATTCATATAAGGTGGCAAAACTTCCAGAGAATCAGAATCGAAACCGATATAGAGATGTCAGTCCCTGTAAGTATCTTTGTCTGTGCAACTATCATTCATGAAGTACGCTACACTAGTCATCAATGTGGTGAATGTTTACACCTTGACGAGTCGCAAATAGGTTTAATTTACACATTTAAATATATCTGTTTTCAGATGATCACAGTCGTGTTAAACTTCAAAACTCTGAAAACGACTACATCAATGCAAGTCTAGTCATGGTGGAGGAAGCCCAAAGAACCTATATTCTGTCTCAGGTCAGTACATACAAGTAGTCTAGTCATGGTGGAGGAAGCCCAAAGAACCTATATTCTGTCTCAGGTCAGTACATACAAGTAGTCTAGTCATGGTGGACGAAGCCCAAATAACCTATATTCTGTCTCAGGTCAGTACATACAAGTCGTTTAGTCATATTGGACTAAGCCCAAAGAACCTATATTCTGTCTCAGGTCAGTACATACAAGAAGTTTAGTCATATTGGACGAAGCCCAAAGAACCTATATTCTGTCTCAGGTCAGTACATACAAGAAGTTTAGTCATATTGGACGAAGCCCAAAGAACCTATATTCTGTCTCAGGTCAGTACATACAAGTAGTCTAGTCATGGTGGAGGAAGCCCAAAGAACCTATATTCTGTCTCAGGTCAGTACATACAAGAAGTTTAGTCATATTGGACGAAGCCCAAAGAACCTATATTCTGTCTCAGGTCAGTACATACAAGAAGTTTAGTCATATTGGACGAAGCCCAAAGAACCTATATTCTGTCTCAGGTCAGTACATACAAGTAGTCTAGTCATGGTGGAGGAAGCCCAAAGAACCTATATTCTGTCTCAGGTCAGTACATACAATAAGTTTAGTCATATTGGACGAAGCCCAAAGAACCTATATTCTGTCTCAGGTCAGTACATACAAGAAGTTTAGTCATATTGGACGAAGCCCAAAGAACCTATATTCTGTCTCAGGTCAGTACATACAAGAAGTTTAGTCATATTGGACGAAGCCCAAAGAACCTATATTCTGTCTCAGGTCAGTACATACAAGTAGTCTAGTCATGGTGGAGGAAGCCCAAAGAACCTATATTCTGTCTCAGGTCAGTACATACAAGAAGTTTAGTCAAATTGGACAAAGCCAATTATCTACATTTTAATTGTTGGTCTGTGTTTCAGTTGGTGATGAAGCAGTGTGTTGTGTTTTCTCCCGAAGGGCCCCTTGAAGAACACCTGCGGTCACTTCTGGTTGATGGTCTGGGAGCAGAACTCCAAAGCTGTTATCATGCTGAACAGAATCATAGAGAAGGGGTCTGTAAGTAGCCTACATACATGTTATAATGCTGAACAGAATCCTAGAGAAGGGGCCTGTAAGTAGCCTACATACATGTTATAATGCTGAACAGAATCCTAGAGAAGGGGAACAGACTGACTGATGTATTGCCCCCCCCCCCCCCCCCCCCCCCCCCAACAGGAGAAGTGTGCTCAGTATCACAGCTGACTGATGTATTGTCCCCCCCCCCAACAGGAGAAGTGTGCTCAGTACTACAGCTGACTGATGTATTGTCCCCCCCCAACAGGAGAAGTGTGCTCAGTACTACAGCTGACTGATGTATTGTCCCCCCCCAACAGGAGAAGTGTGCTCAGTACTACAGCTGACTGATGTATTGTCCCCCCCCCAACAGGAGAAGTGTGCTCAGTACTACAGCTGACTGATGTATTGTCCCCCCCCCAACAGGAGAAGTGTGCTCAGTACTACAGCTGACTGATGTATTGTCCCCCCCCCAACAGGAGAAGTGTGCTCAGTACTACAGCTGACTGATGTATTGTCCCCCCCCCAACAGGAGAAGTGTGCTCAGTACTACAGCTGACTGATGTATTGTCCCCCCCCCAACAGGAGAAGTGTGCTCAGTACTACAGCTGACTGATGTATTGTCCCCCCCCCCCCAACAGGAGAAGTGTGCTCAGTACTACAGCTGACTGATGTATTGTCCCCCCCCCCAACAGGAGAAGTGTGCTCAGTACTACAGCTGACTGATGTATTGTCCCCCCCCCCCCAACAGGAGAAGTGTGCTCAGTACTGGCCTACAGCTGAGGAACGGCAGCTGTCCTACACGGACACAGGGTTTGTCGTGACGCTAGTGAAGGAAGAGGACAAGTCCAACTACATCGTACGAGTGTTGGAGCTGAGGAACACAGAGGTGAGCTCTTCGTCTCCGCGGACTCTGTGTCATGAGGACGTTGCTGTTAGCAACAGTCACCGTAACAAGACGACATGTCTTTTATCCAGACAGGAGGAACCACAGAGATATACCACTTTCACTACACCACCTGGCCTGACTTTGGCGTCCCGGAATCCCCGGCCTCTTTCCTCAACTTCCTGGTCAAGGTGCGGGAGTCTGGCTCATTGGGGCCGGAGCACGGGCCCTCCGTGGTCCACTGCAGCGCTGGGATTGGACGCTCGGGGACCTTCTCGTTGGTCGACACGTGTCTCATCCTGGTAACATCAATACTTCCTGTTTTTACATTGTAATTGAATCCCCGAGGTTGGTATGAAAGTAGACTAGCTTCCTGTTCAGGGGTTGTCCTTGGACATAGAGCCTGTTCCCGCTACAGATACAGGAGATTCTGTCTGGGACAAGGCTCTACTACGTGGTGTTTCACATCAGCTCCTGGTCAAACTGTATTTTTCTGTTTTTATTTCACCTTTATTTAACCATCTATATATATATATATATATATATAACCCTAACCCTTTATTTAACCAGGTATATATATATATATATATATATATATATATATATATATATATATATATATATATATATATAACCCTAACCCTTTATTTAACCAGGTATCTATATATATATATAACCCTTTATTTAACCAGGTATTTATATATATATATAACCCTAACCCTTTATTTAACCAGGTATATATATATATATATATATATATATATATATATAACCCTAACCCTTTATTTAACCAGGTATATATATATATAACCCTTTATTTAACCAGGTATCTATATATATATAACCCTAACTCTTTATTTAACCAGGTATCTATATATATATATATATATATATATATATATATATATATATATATATATAACCCTTTATTTAACCAGGTATTTATATATATATAACCCTAACCCTTTATTTAACCAGGTATATATATATATAACTCTTTATTTAACCAGGTATCTATATATATATATATATATATATATATATATATATATATATATATATATATATATATATATATAACCCTAACTCTTTATTTAACCAGGTATCTATATATATATATATATATATATATATATATATATATATATATATATATATATATATATATAACCCTAACTCTTTATTTAACCAGGTATCTATATATATATATATATATATATATATATATATATATATATATATATATATATATATATATAACCCTAACCCTTTATTTAACCAGGTATCTATATATATATATATATATATATATATATATATATATATATAAAACGCTAACCCTTTATTTAACCAGGTATCTATATATATATATATATATATATATATATAACCCTAACTCTTTATTTAACCAGGTATCTATATATATATATATATATATATATATAACCCTAACCCTTTATTTAACCAGGTATCTATATATATATAACCCTTTATTTACCAGGTATTTATATATATATATATATATATAACCCTAACCCTTTATTTAACCAGGTAGGCCAGTTGAGAACAAGTTCTCATTTACAATTGCAACCTGGCCAAGATAAAGCAAAGCAGTGCGACACAAACAACAACACAGAGTTACACATGGAATAAACAAACATACAGTCAATAACACAATAGAAAAAAGTATATGTACAGTGTGCGAAAATTAGGTTTAGATAAGGTAGGTAAGGCAATAAATAGGCCATAGTGGTGAAATAATTACAATTTAGCATTAATATTGGAGTGATAGATGTGCAGATGATGATGTGCAAGTAGAGATACTGGGATGCAAAAAGAGCAAAAAATAAATAACAATATGGGGATGAGGTAGTTGGGTGGGCTATTTACAGATGGGCTGTGTCTCCAGACTAAATGTACTGTTCAGCATTATGTAGACCAGCCGGTCTTGTCCCTGGTGTTGTGGGTGAAGTCATTCTCTCTCTCCCGTCCAGATGGACAAGAGGAAGGACTCGTCGTCAGTGGACATTCTGAGAGTTCTGCTGGACATGAGGGAGTACCGGATGGGTCTGATCCAGACTCCTGACCAGCTACGCTTCTCCTACAGGGCTGTCCTGGAGGGAGCCAAGTGCATCATGGGAGACTGCTCTGTACAGGTAAACACCGCTAACCCTAACCACACACCTAGTTAGCTGGAGGGAGCCAAGAGCATCATGGGAGACTGCTCTGTACAGGTAACACCGCTAACCCTAACCACACATCTAGTTAGCTGGAGGGAGCCAAGAGCATCATGGGAGACTGCTCTGCACAGGTACACACTGTAACTAGTGTAAGGGATGAGTCCTGTGTCACCGTGAAACGATTTGGGGGGTTGTGACACTGTAGGGTCATTCTGGGGCGGCAGGTAGCCTAGTAGTTAGAGCGTTGGACTAGTAACCGAAAGGTTGCGAGATCGAATCCCAGAGCTGACAATGTAAAAATCTGCTGTTTTGCCCCTGAACAAGGCAGTTAACCCACTGTTCCTAGACCAGTTAACCCACTGTTCCTAGACCAGTTAACCCACTGTTCCTAGGCCGTCATTGAAAATAAGAATTTGTTCTTAACTGACTTGCCTAGTTAAATAAAGGTAAAATTTAAAAAATTGCCGTATGGGAGAGTAGAGGACTGTCAATGTGAAACTAGACATGAGCAGAACTGTGTCTTCATTAACTACTGTCCTGTCTGTCTGTCTGTCTGTCTGTCTGTCTGTCTGTCTGTCTGTCTGTCTGTCTGTCTGTCAGTCAGTCATTAACTACTGTCCTGTCTGTCTGTCTGGGGAGCTGTTGGTCATTAACGACTGTCCTGTCTGTCTGTCTGTCTGGGGAGCTGTTGGTCATTAACGACTGTCCTGTCTGTCTGTATGAGTGGCTGTTGATCATTAACTACTGTCCTGTCTGTCTGGGGAGCTGTTGGTCATTAACAACTGTCCTGTCTGTCTGTATGAGTGGCTGTTGATCATTAACTACTGTCCTGTCTGTCTGTCCTGTCTGTCTGAGGAGCTGTTGGTCATTAAATACTGTCCTGTCTGTCTGTACAGAGCCAGAAGAGAGAGCTGTCCAGAGAGGACAGAGCGACAGTATGTGATTCACCGCCTGCCCCCCCTCCCAGGTGGCTCTCTGACACCCCCGCCCCCCCTCTACCCCCACCACGGCCTTTAGACGCCCCCGCCCCCCCTCTACCCCCACCACAACCTTTAGACACCCCCGCCCCCCCTCTACCCCCACCACGACCTTTAGACACCCCCACCCCACCACAGCCGTTAGACACCCCCGCCCCCCCTCTACCCCCACCACGGCCTTTAGACACCCCCGCCCCCCCTCTACCCCCACCACGACCATTAGACACCCCTGCCCCCCCGTCCCCCAGTCGGCCCTCAGAAAAGCCCAACGGCCAGCCACTGCCCTGTGTGGAGCCTGAGCCTGTGGCGTTGTCCAGAGAGGACCGGACATCAGGAGACGGGACAGATCCAGACAGCTCAGAGAAGGACCTGGCGGAGGTGCCAAGGTCAGTACACCTCGAGGTGTATTCCCCTCTACTGCTTCTATGTATTGTCTGCTTAACTCCTCCTACTGAAGCTGGCTGTGGGCCTTCAGTGCTGGGCAGACTGTTTAGATGGCATTCAATTAGGACCCTTCCAGACTCACATGTTTAGATGGCATTCAATTAGGACCCTTCCAGACTCACATGTTTAGATGGCATTCAATTAGGACCCTTCCAGACTTACATGTTTAGATGGCATTCAATTAGGACCCCTCCAGACTCACATGTTTAGATGGCATTCAATTAGGACCCTTCCAGACTCACATGTTTAGATGGCATTCAATTAGGACCCCCCCCCCCCAGACTCACATGTTTAGATGGCATTCAATTAGGACCCTTCCAGACTCACATGTTTAGATGGCAATCAATTAGGACCCTTCCAGACTCACATGTTTAGATGGCATTCAATTAGGACCCTTCCAGACTCACATGTTTAGATGGCATTCAATTAGGACCCTTCCAGACTCACATGTTTAGATGGCATTCAATTAGGACCCTTCCAGACTCACATGTTTAGATGGCATTCAATTAGGACCCCCCCCCCCCCCCCCAGACTCACATGTTTAGATGGCATTCAATTAGGACCCTTCCAGACTCACATGTTTAGATGGCAATCAATTAGGACCCTTCCAGACTTACATGTTTAGATGGCATTCAATTAGACCCCCCCAGACTTACATGTTTAGATGGCATTCAATTAGGACCCCTCCAGACTCACATGTTTAGATGGCATTCAATTAGGACCCTTCCAGACTCACATGTTTAGATGGCATTCAATTAGGACCCCCTCCAGACTCACATGTTTAAATGGCATTCAATTAGGACCCCCCCCAGACTCACATGTTTAGATGGCATTCAATTAGGACCCCTCCAGACTCACATGTTTAGAATGCATTCAATTAGGACCCTTCCAGACTTCTCTAACCATGTAATGAAACCCTCATCTTATCTTATTCCAGTCTGAGGAAGAGACACAGGGAGGAGCGTATCGCCTGCACGGCCCAGAAGCTTCACCTGATGAAACAGAGACTGACGAACACAGAGAGGCAGAGAGAACGCTGGCTGTACTGGAGGCCTGTCCTGCTCAACATGGGGGCTGGAGCTGCCGTGGCCCTGGGGCTAGTGGTGGTTTGGCTCTTCTCCCAGTGATTTCCCTCCCTTTGTCAGAGCTGCCGTGGCCCTGGGGCTAGTGGTGGTTTGGCTCTTCTCCCAGTGATTTCCCTCCCTCTGTCAGAGCTGCCGTGGCCCTGGGGCTCGTGGTGGTTTGGCTCTTCTCCCAGTGATTTCCCTCCCTTTGTCAGAGCTGCCGTGGCCCTGGGGTTAGTGGTGGTTTGGCTCTTCTCCCAGTGATACCCCCTCCCTGGGACACGGTGCCCTCTCTCTCTCTCTCTCTGTAAGATACATTCTCATGGTCTGTTTGTGCATAACAGGGGTATTTATTTCTACAGGTCAAAACCAAGATTGGGGTCAATTCCATTTTTGATTCCTGTCAATTCAGGAAGTACACTGAAATTCCACATTTCAATTCTCTTTAAGCTTTTTTTTTTTTTTTAATGATTTAACATTTAGAATTTAGTTTTACTTTCTGAACTGAAATGGTGTTGAACTGAACCCTGGTGGAAAGGTCAGAGCACTAGATCAAACCGCCCCGGTGTATATTCTGGTTCCTGTTTAAACATCTTGGTGGTAACGTCTTCTCTCAGGCTGTTGGTGCTCCAGTTGGCAGCACCTGATGAATGTACTGTCTGAAACCCCTCCCTATGCAGCAGCAACAGACATCATGTGCAAAAGGCTCAGTACAAAACAACAACATCATCTTGACCTTCTTACTTTCCATTCATTCGTTTTATTTCATTTTAAAAGGTCAGATAGTTTCATTGATATGATTGATGTACGTATTTGACAGGAAGCAATTCAAAGGCTGGGTTTTATCCTCTCATAGAGCACACAGTGCAACAGGAACATAGAGGTCAGAGGTCAAGAGTAGAACTGTTCTCTAACCAACAACATACTTTGTTCTTCATAATGCTGATGGTGCTTTGACATGTGTTCCTGACCAGACACGGTTCTTCCGTTGTGTCAGCAGGGCCCGGACCAGGCAGAGTTTGGTCTGAACGGTCAGCAGGGCCCGGACCAGGCAGAGTTTGGTCTGAACGGTCAGCAGGGCCCGGACCAGGCAGAGTTTGGTCTGAACGGTTCTTCCGTTGTGTCAGCAGGGCCCGGACCAGGCAGAGTTTGGTCTGACCGGTCAGCAGGGCCCGGACCAGGCAGAGTTTGGTCTGACCGGTCAGCAGGGCCCGGACCAGGCAGAGTTTGGTCTGTCCTATTTGACTATCAGCGGGTTCTATATGGTCCGTTAGTCTGGTCCATACAGCGTGTTCTACGTGGTCCGTTAGTCTGGTCCATACAGCGGGTTCTACGTGGTCCGTTAGTCTGGTCCATACAGCGGGTTCTACGTGGTCCGTTAGTCTGGTCCATACAGCGGGTTCTACGTGGTCCGTTAGTCTGGTCCATACAGCGGGTTCTACGTGGTCCGTTAGTCTGGTCCATACAGCGGGTTCCCCCTGGTCCGTT